>NW_025335269.1:4614225-4636814 GCF_004798865.1 Varanus komodoensis | reverse complement strand
AGCTTGCTCTGTACAGTCCTGCAAGCGTTGTTGAAGGCGTTTTTCTTCGCTGTTGACAATGGGTCGTTCTGATGAGCATGGTGAAGGCGGTGCTTTTCGGCAAGTAAGGCCTTGATCTCTTCATTGTTTTCATCAAACCAGTCCTGCTGTTTCCTGTGTGAGGGTCCAAGAACCTTTAGTGCAGAAGAGTGCACAATATCCCGGAAGCGTTTCCAGTCCTTCTCAGCATTTTCCTCTAATTGCAGCTCTGAGAGCTGGTTGTCAAGATCTTCTGCTAGTGAAGCTGCTGTGTTGGGGTTCCTCAGTTTACTGACATTGATCTTTTTCATCACAATTTTGTTTCCCTGTGGACGGCTCTTAGGCTTGATGTGAAGGCTTAATTTGGAGATGATGAGTCTGTGGTCAGTGCAACAGTCAGCACTCGGCATGGTCTTGGTCACCCTTACATTCTGTCTTTCCTCCGCACGATGACATAATCAATGAGATGCCAGTGCTTGGAGCGTGGGTGCATCCAGGACATCTTTTTGCAAGTGGGCAGGTGGAAGATGGTATTAGTGATGATCAGATCATGAGCCGCACATGTCTTCAATAGTAGTAGCCCATTGCTGTTACATCTGCCAATTCCATTTTTTCCAATGACGCCATCCCAGGCAGAGTGATCAGATCCTACTCTCGCGTTGAAATTGCCAAGTAGAATCAGCCTGTCAGTGCGCTTCACGGATGAGAGTAGGGCATTGAGATCTTCATAAAACTTGTCCTTTACTTCATCCAGATTCATCATTGTGGGTGCGTAGGCGCTGATCAGTGTGGCTTGCTTTACTCTTAGTAGTGGGAGATGCATTGTCATGAGTTGGTTGTTCACACCCTTGGGAAGACTGGCAAGTATGGGGACAAGATGATTCTTAACTGCAAAGCCACCTCCAGATTCACGACATTCGTCACTGCTATGTCCACACCAGAAGAATGTGTAACTGCCTCCTGTTTCTGTGAGCTGACCTTCATTGGCTAGGCGAGTTTCACACAGGGCTGCTATATCGATGTTAAATCTTGCGAGCTCTCTCAGGAAATACCCATGTATTTGCTACATACCCAAAATTGTTCAAAAAACTGAATTCCAAAACTTACTGTCTGACTATGTAATAGGACTCAGACTTTGATTTTGTTCTGGCCATTGCAGTTCTTGAAATGCATGGCATTAAAGGGAAGACATTGATTCACATTTGGAATGTGCTATTAAAATGCTATTTTATTTCAAGAGTATTACAAAGAAGATTAAAAAGCAAAATAGTTGTCTTAGAAAAGGAGTTGAGGAAACGATTGGGGAAGATTTCTGGAGGTTATTAATATTTGATAGACAAAGCAGATCTTAAATGTTTTTTGTAATGTATATTAGATTGTGTATGAAGTTAAACCTTGTTCTAAGTCCAATCAGCTGCCGAAGTGAATAGACTGCATGACTATAAGAATCATAGGATAATAGAAGACTTGGGAAGGGCCATAAAGGCCATCGAGTCCAACCCCCTGCTGTTGCAGGACACGTTACACCATCCCACTCAGATGGTGGTCCAGTTTCTTTTTCAATGTCTCTAATGTGGGAGAGCCCAGCACCTCTATAGGTAGCTGGTTCCATTGTTGTACTGTTCTGACAGTGAGGAAGCTTTTCCTGATGTCCAGCCTGAATCTGGGTTGCCACAACTTGAATTATTCCATGTCCTACATTCTGGCATTAGCAAGAAGAGATCTTCTGGGGCTACTAAGTTCTTCTTGAATTTCTGTACAGATATGTCTCTCTCACATATAGTGAAACTGCACCTCCCTTTTTGCCCATTCTATTTTTCTTGAACAGGCTGTATCCATCAAGTGTAGAGTTCCAGTCATGTGAGTCATCCCACCAAGTTTCTGTTGTTCCTATAAGATCATAATTGCCCTTGTGTACTATGAGCTCAAGTTTGTGTTGCTTGTTTCTCATACTCAGCATTGGCGTAGAGACATCCAAGTTCATTGTTACTGTGCCCTGGTTTTCTTTCTACATTTTTTGGGAGATTGGTGCTCGGCCCTGCCTGAGGTTTTTTCTCTGTTGAAATATCTAAGTCTTTGCCAGGTGATGGTATGCCATGCTTCACATCTCCTTCCCCTATAGCAGGGGTCTCAAACTCGCAGCCCGCGGGCCAATTGCCGGGACAGGCGGGGCACGGGGGAGGGGACCTGCAGCCTTCAAAGCGCCGGTGGCGCCCGGGCCGGCCACAGGATGAGCGGCCCACCACCACCGCGGTGGTGGAATACTTGATACGGCCCAGCCTCACCCAGACTCTACTTCCAGCGGCCCCCAGGTAAATTGAGTTTGAGACCCCTGCCCTATAGGTTTTAGTTTAAAGCTCTTCTGAAGTTTTTCATGTGGTGGCCAAACACCTGCTTCCCGTTCTTTGTGAGGTGCGGCCCATCATTTGGCAGTAGTCCATGTTCCAGAAAACTTAGCTTGTGATCCCAGAATACAAATCTCACTTTACAGCACCACCATCGTAGCCAGTCATTCACTTTCTCTAACAGTTCCTCTTCCACATACTGGTGGGATAGAGAAGACTATCTAGGCCCCAGTGCTTTTTATTTTCCTCCCTAGAGCTTCAAAGTCTGATGTTATATCAGCAAAACTTTTTTTTTGAACAAATTTTATTATTTTTTCTATAAATCCAAAACTGAAAACAACAATTATTCAGGACATCAGATATACTGGGTCGACATCATGGTCTTTTTTTTTTTTTTTTTACATTTAAGAACTATATTTAATTCTACGCATAGTCCCATTTCTCTAACCAATGATAACAAATATTCCAAGTTGATAGAAGTACGTATCTTCCTTCTCCTTCAAAGACAAGGTCAACCTTGTCAACCTATATGTAAGGTTGACCTATATGTAAAGTCAACTATATAGTTTGCTTATCAAAATTATCAGGAACAATACCTAATAGCAAGACTTCAGGTTTAAATGTTAACAGTTTATGCAGCATTTCATCAAGCCACTTGTGTATTTTAACCCATTATTTTTTTGCCTTAACACATGTCCACCACAAATGATAGAAGGTACCAGGTTTGTGTTTACATTTCCAACATCCATTTGACATATTTGGAAGCATTTTTGCTAGTCTATTTGGTGATAGATACCATCTGTAAAACATTTTATAAAGGTTTTCTTTATATGAAGATGCTAGAGTTAACTTAATATTTCTTTCCCATAGCTTTTGCCATTTCTGTAACTCAATATTATATCCAAACTTTTGTGTCCATGTTAGTCTCTTTAACTTGTTCATCTACCATTTTCATATCTAAAAGAAAGTTATACAACCTTTTAATCATTTTTTCATGATTTTAAAATCATTTGATCAAATGCTATTAATTCCTTATAAGAACCATACATTCTATAATCTTTAGTACATCTCGATTTTATCTGAATCTTATGCCACCAAGAGAGATCAATGGCATGTTCCTGTAATTCTTGATTCGGCTTCAATTTTCCATCATTATATCAGCAAAACTTCTTATGGCAGTGTCGTTAGTTCCCACATACACTAAACACTGATGTCTTTCATATCTGCTTTTAAAGTCAGCAAACAGTTTTATGTAAATAGAAAGACCATGGTGTAGATTAGAGCCCTCTCAATTATGGCACCAACCATGTAGATTTGTCCTTCCACTGAGAACAGGCAGGTTCCTAAGGCAGTGTATTTCCACTGATAACTGAAGACACATGTGCTTGCCAGGTATTTCCTGGACCATTAGTCTTTTCTTCTTTACTTCTCTTCTTTGTGGTTACTTTAATGAATTTCACTGTTTTTGCCATTGTTTATTGATGTAATGATTAAGTTTATTACATTTGATCATTACCTTTTGTACACCATTTAAAAATGCAAAGCAATATAGAACATCTTTGAAATAAATAAATGCAGGGATCATAACTGTAGGGCATATTTTTAATTAGATTTTGATCTCACCTTTTTTCTTACAAATAACTCAGGAGCTTACATAGTTCTCCTTCTCCTGTTCTCAATCTTATCCCCACAGCAACAATCCTATGAGGTAGGTTGGACTGAGTTTCTGTGAATGGCCCCAAGTCACCCAGCTGGCTGCATATGTGGGGAAAGATGTAATTTGAATTAAATATTCATATAGTTTTTTCAGGGGTGAACTCATGAGTAGCCGTCAGCATAAGCTTGCTCAGTGGATTATCCACTGAAATTTCAAATACATTTTGCTCTAGTTCCTTTTCTCAGCAAGTAGTCATTTAACCCTCTCTTGTTCTAAATTCCTAACTGCATGGATCTCAGGCCAGCCCCACCCCCAAGACATATGGACATTATGTTTTATGCTAATGCTTTTAAAATATCACTACAATTTATGCTACATGTGGCCCAAGCCTTTGCTTTTGAGATTTATAACTGTGCTAAGATTTAAGGACTTATTTCAGCGTGGAAATGGCTGGCAAGATTGACTCATCAGCAGTTTCTTACTTAATTACTCTTTGATCCTTCAGTCACAGACATATTTGCACTTTCAGTTTAGCACCTCCTGGCAACACATAGGAAATCCAGCTAAAGTTGTAGCACAGACCAAGAGTATTGTCTCATACCTCATGGCATGGTTGGGGGCAATGCTGAAGTCCAAAGCTTACTGCCACTGATGCTGGCATTCCCTCTGCCCTTGATTTTTAAGGATCTAGAGCTTGGCACTGAGGGGGCCAGGCAGCTACAGCTGTCACTGTCTCCAATGCCTCCAATACCTCTCTACTCCCAGTGCATTTCTGATATGCTGTATCATATCCAGAGAATGCGGGGAAATGAAAATGAGGGTAGCTACAGCTTAGTACTTTTCTTTCCACCAAGGCATTGAGAAAGTACAGGGTGCTGGGGATGGTACCTTCCAGAACTGCTGCCACCTGATCCTACCATGTGGCTGACATCTGATAAGCTGGGGGGGGGGGGGATCACTTGTGTGGTGCTTTGGAAGAACCACTCAGGACTTGTCCCTACCTACACATATAAAATGCTACATTTTTGCCTTTGTTGCTCAGGAAGTGAGAAGTAGTGATGGAAGAGGAGTTAAGAAACTATATGGCATTTCATGCATCACATTTTATGTGTAAACTGTGTACAATCTTACCATGCCCGTGTTGCACCAGTCTGGTTCAGAGATTCCTAGTGTGCTTATCACAGTGCATAACAAAGTCAAGTTAACTGAGTTAAGTTAGGTGCCATATTTGTGAAATTTGAGATACTTTTTATTACACACCCAATATTACTTTAAAGTCAGGACTCAGTAGTTCCTCATATTTTGTAAACCATAGACCATGTGTATGATAAGGGCCCAAATTTATTAGTGTAGCTTAATTGATCATTTTAACACAGGTATTGATTGTAAATCTTTGCTCCCCTATCTTTGTTCCCCTCTGGCTGAGTTCGTAAGTGGCACTGTAGTATATTCTCATTTATGGCTGAGGCAGGTGAATTATGATGAAACTTTTTACATTTTTAAAAATGTTTGATCATTAAAAATAATTTTTAAGTATATAAACTGGATCTGGGATAGCTGGTTGGTTTTGTGGCTTGAAATGACATGTCTTTGCTTTTGTATCAGTTTAGTCTAAACAGTTTACAAATAGAACATGAGGACAATGGTATCTTGTTTTGTTGGTGCTATACTGGGATTTATGCAAACATCTATCTTTCAAAAAGCATTATGTTCCTATCAGATTAAGCATAGATGTGATTCACAAGAGTGTTCTGAAAGATCATCCTGGTCAAATAGGTTTTGCATCATTACAAAAATCTGCAAAATTTTATGAGGTATTAGTGGAATAAACAAACACACCACAAGTAATGTTGCCTCAAAGACCTCTTGCCAATTTCATTCATACACATGAGGCAAAAATGACATCTCAATTCTGCACTGGTTTTATTTCTGGCACTAAATTAAATTAGTCTTTTACAGTATATAATATACAGACACAGGTTTGTATATGGCTAACAAACAGTACATGTTAAAAGGTTAGCAATATTACATAGTACCCTTAAAAATCTTAGTACTAAAGCATCATTACTTTTGACTGTGTCCAGTGCATATTATTATTAAACCAAATATATGTGTGAAGGTGCATCTTAAGACTCCTTCACAACATGCAGCATAAATGTGAAAAACCAAGGTTATTCTAAATTTATGTTAATCTTCAACAAAAACTTTTCAAATTACCTATGAAAGTACATTATAAAAGGAAAACAAAAAGAAAATGTCATTTACACAATCTCAGGGCTTGATCAATGAGAACTGGTCCATTCCTAGTATGTGAGATGCACATAAGCCCAGTGGAAGCGACTCGAATTATGACTTTCTAGCAGCAGTTTTGCAAACAAATTGCAACCAGCAGACCCTAGGAAGCGGCAAAAAAAGCACTTTCAGTTGCACTTTTAACTTGGGGCATGATTGACTGGGAAATGCTCTTGCATAAGCTCCACTGCAATAAATAAATAAAAATGTGGGGGAGGTTTTGCAGCAACCTGCTGAACTCCTAGGAAGTGTTGGTAGTTGACATACTTAGGGCACAATCTACCAAGTACATCACCTGCAAACAAACCCCATTGAAAAGGAGTAGCAGAATGCAATAGTGTTCTTAGACATTAGAATTTTGTGCTTTATACCCCCTTTAGCCTTTCATATACATCCTCCCTCAGTCTCTCCTTCTGGAACTCTAGCAATTACTTGCTTAGCTGGAATGTTGAAGATAATAAAATTTGCTAGACTATAAAAAGCGCTGACTTCAACATATGGCAATTTAGGCCATTAGGTGTCCTTTTTTCCCTTGCTATTAATTTTTATGCATCTATATAGCCTGCACTTTGGGGTTTTAACTGTATTTGCATTTAGAACGAAAAAGTAAGAGTCAACTAAGCAGTTTGGAACAACTATGTATTTTAAACTGTTTATGAAGAAGAAAAGAATGTTGTGTTTCAGATCTACAGTAAAAAGTGCTTGATTTTTTCCCATAAACACATTGAAGTATTAATGCAGACAATAAAGTGTTCATAAGCATATTAACCTGCCAGTAAGGATAGTTTTATTGGCACGGTTTAAGTATTTGGAGGTAGGCAACCCCCAAATCCTTGGCACAGAAGCTGTAGAGCAACCTGTGAACCAATTAAAAAGTAAAGCAGCACGCACAGACAAGACAACTTAGATTGGCCTGTAAACACAAGAATAAATGTATATACCACTTGGGGTTTGTTATGGGTGTTCATTCCAACCAATAAGGATGAGTGTGAAATTACATTAGAAATGATAACCAGAGCCATCTAGTGTTCAGACCAGCAGAGGAACCTGAAATAAAACATAATGTATCATTAGAATTGTCTTCAGCCTCAGAAATGCAGACATTAAGTCAACCCATCTCTGTAATTTAAAAAAAAAAATCCTTTTTATAGGTATAAATTAACAAAAAGATGTTTAGAATTTTGCATCCAGTATATGCTTCTATTTGAAACAAGGTTTAACATGGCTTCAGCTTTAGAGACATACAAATTTGCACACACTTGATTGTATTTCTCAATTCCCTGGCTAAAATATTGACTACAAATGTAACAAACGTGATTAATTAAGGGCATTGAATAATGGAAAGCCCAAGGCCTCTTCCCCAACTCAATTAAAAATTCACTCCCTTCTGAGTAGCCATGTTCTACCACAACTATTGCCTGTTCCTGCTTCTTACACTTCCTCCATCTGGGACTTAAAAGTTCAGTTTTAATTACTGAAATAAATAAATAAATGGATTTATTTATTTCATGGACGAAGATCAACCTTCAACTGACCTTTTTCCTGCTATATTTGTTAAATTCTTCAAGAAAAGATTTTGTGGACACCCTGTTTGACCTTAAAAGCTGAGATAAAATGTAGAAAAAATTCCATGTCAATCAGGAAAGCTACCTTGTTACTGAAAGTATAATCTCTCAGTGGCCTTTGACATCTGTTTTTTACAGTGTTTTTATAGCAATATGCAAGGCTCCCAAAACTACTGAATTCTTCCTCAGTGAATAATTATTTTCTTTGGTTTGTCTACTTTATGACTTTGTGAGTTACTTTTTCTTTTAAATGGCAAGCAGATAAGGTCACATAACATTTACCTACTTGTGAGGTGGGAAAATTCCATCTGTATTTGCGAACACACAAAAGATCACATTAAGAACTACTCTTAATCCCTTGGGAAATTTTGAAGAGCTTCATTTGTATCGGAAAAATCAAGTATTTTAAAGGATTTCACTAACATAATTCTGAAGGAACTTTATTCAAGCTTTTGCATTGCTTTCTTGTATATTGCGGTACAAATCCAGGTAAGATGCTTGTCACATTCACCCAGGCCAATGGATTTGAAGCAGTCTTGTATGGTCAGTCCTCAGAGACAGCACATCTTAAATCTGTTTCTCCAGGACCTTGGGCAGACGTTTGGAGTCAAGTCTGAAGCCTCCCTATATGCAAAGCCCACACTCTACCAGATTCTAATAGTTATTGTATACCAGAGGCTAATCTATTTGAGACTTGAATGACCCTTGTGTCGATGAGAAAGAGGGCAGGTTTAATACTCCTCTCATAAGGGGCTTTTCTACAGGAAGCATTTATTGTGCACTCATGTTCCCTTATTCATCAAAGTATGTGGGTTCTTTACATAGCATTGTTAACCTCCCATCATTTCTCCCATGTTTTCTAGCCTTTTCCAAAGGGTGCCTGCTCGCCCTCTCTCTCTCTTTCTCTCTCTGTGTATGTGTGTGTTAGAGTAAGGATAACAAAGTATTTTCCTGGATGACAATAGTACTCACTATGGCACCGTATGAAGTATAAATTCTGTTCCATACCATAGTGCCACCTTGTGTTGTGCAGTGAAACATATAGCAATATACAGAAAGGCAGAGAGAAAAACACCTAGGAAAAGAACCATACATAGAAGGATGTACTTCCTCCTGAAAAGAAAACAGAGCTTGATATAGAGAAGCCCATAAAAATACTCCATGCAAGAGCAGAAATTTGTACTGCATTTTCTGCAATCAACCTAATTGTTTGAAACAGCTTGAGCCCAGCAGCTGAAGGAGAGATAATGCACCAGGCTGGGCTCCACGTTAAACCCAGTGCAGTATTTCAATCCTAGAAGAAACGTCTTGGTCTTTCTTTCTTTCTTTCTTTCTTTCTTTCTTTCTTTCTTTCTTTCTTTCTTTAAAACATTTCTATGCCGCCCCCATCGCAACAAAGCCTCAGGGTGGCTCACAAATATATATATATAAAATATATATATAAAACACACACACACGCACACGCACACACACGCACACACACACAGTGGTCTCTGTGTTGGGGGGACATACGCCTGATAACTGAATTGGTCCTGAGATTTGGTCCACAAAAATTATCTTCTTGGCACAGAAATGGATACTCAAAGTCTCACTCTCTATCAATTATCATTTGCAATTTGTAAGAGCTGCTCCTGACTGATGTTTGGAACAAGAAGGATGATGGTCTTGGGCAATCGTTTCCACAGACTGCTGGCTGCATTTCAGATGCTGATTTGGAATTGGAAAATGTAGAATATTTCAGTGAGAGTGTGGAGCACAGGCTAGCTCAAGATTCTAGGATGCAGGAGGAGGAGGAAGAGCTGGTGATTATCTCAAGGCCAGAAGCTTCGCTGAGCCAGGCAATTCCTGGGAATGGCCAAGATGTACAGCTAGCAGGAGGGTCTCTGAGGATGAGGAATTCAGATGCAGACCAAGCCCCTGCTATGGACCTCATGGTGTGGCATAAGCAGACGGGAGGCTCAACTGAATGTGCAACTCACAGAGAGGAGGCATGCTTGCCTTCAGAGAGCCCCCCTTGAGGGGAAAGGCCCCAGGCATGTTCACAAGCAGAGTCCCTGGAGATAAACACTAGATTGGGGTCAACAAACCACTTTGTGCATGCTCAGAGATCCATCCCAGGTGATTTGTACTTGGGAACAATAAAGAAATTTGCAAGGAAAATGGTCTGTAGCTGGTTCAAAGGAGAAACCTCAGCTCAAGACAACTTAATGTGAAATAAGGAAGTCTTATATTGTTGTATCATAAAAGCAGTCACTTTATCCTCCTTTCACTTTCTGCAGAGCTTTTCTGCGGACTCACATTCATGACAGCCGAATGTCACAGTTAACATGTCCCTCAGTCTGTTCCACATGACTTAATTTTAAAACTAATCCTGAGGCAGGATTATCTTTGTCGTATGGGAATTTAAGGATTTTCTTTCCACTACCTTTTGCTCTTCTCCATCTTTGTTTGGAATCCATGCTGCCATTCCACTGATGGAAGTCATTCCTTCAGTGAAACTGGGGCTGGTTGTAAATCCTTCCCTGTAGCTTCCTGTGCACCCTCAAAAACTGGGAAAACTTTCAGAGCAGAATTTTGGGCAGGACTGAAGGAAGAAATAGTTAGAAGATCACATCATTCTAGGAGACTTCCACTAGCACAATGTTGGCTCTATTGCCTTACACCCCACCATCAGTCACAACTCCTGCCTCCTAATTTTATAGCATTCCTTCGAAAACTGTTTACCTTTCTTAAACGTGCTGCCCCAGTGCCTGAGCGGATTGCTTCCATTAGGGCCTGCCTTGCATCTCCTGGGTTGTCTGTTACTCTACTTGCAGAGGACCTTGGAGACTTCACTGTTAACTGAACAGGAGTTGGTGGTAGAGGAGGGGGTGGAATATTACATTGCTGCTCTGTCGTGGAGATTGTCTTGTTGTGCAAGGCTACTTCTGCATTTCGGAAACTCTGCAGTTCTTCAGAAGCAGACGAGGAGATCTCCCAGTGGGAAAATTAGGAAGGGGAGAGGTTAACAGTAATAGGCATTATGGAACAAGAGTTATTAAATACTGGATGCAGGTTCCAATCTCTCTCTGTCCTTTCCCCTGAATAACTGCCTTATTCCTCTGAAGTAAAACATCTTAACATTTTGTTTGTCTATTAATTCTGAACATCTGTTTCTGCTCTCTTAAATCACTCCAAAGAGTTGCTGACTAGGATCAAGGATGTGGCCTTGAAGCGCCCTCAAAAATTCAGTCTTTATTTACTGGAAGTCAGGCATCCTGGAATTGTTTTTGGCTCATAAGGTAAAAATGCCATCAGTTCACACGCAGTTATGTTGGAAAGAACCACAACTGTTTTGTAATTAACATGAAGCATTAGGTTACCTCACCTGGCTTGGAACAAGCTCCATCACAAACTAATAAGAGTGATGGGTATTCTAAATCTAGCTTGATTTGATTTAAAACCTCAAGAAAAATGCATCATTTTAATCCCATTTGAAAAGAAATAACAAAAAGAAGAAAATAGAGGCACTCTTCCAAGACAATTAGCCCTTTATTAGCAAACATACTTCTGCACAACACTTTCAAAGCATAGTGGAAACAATTAATATACTACTATCCACCAATCTCATAGAAAAGGAAACCAGTGTCAGCGAACCATCATATAAGCCTCAAGAGAGATCAAGAGAAGCACATATTATAAGGCTGACAACAGTCCTCACCTGAGCTTTCGCTAATGCTTACAATAAAATTGTAAGGGAACATTTAGGATGCAAGTATAAGCAAGGCACTTCCATCAGTACATCACAGCAACAAGCATTCCATAGTCTGACTGACAACAAAGAGGGAGGTAGGAAGAGTACTGTTCCTCTGGACTTAGTTACATCTCTGTCAGCCTATAATTGCCAGGAGCCATAAATTCAGGAAACCTACTCTGTACCATTGAGCCTAGTAGGCTGTGTAGGAACTGTGAACTAGAGTTAATGTGACTCTAGCATTCCAGTTGTAAATGCCAATCTTCTAGCTGTTCTAGTTCCTTCCTGCTCATCTCAGCAGAACTGTCAGAAACTAGAAGGCAAACTTACCAGGTGGCAGTATTCGTCCATCTAGCTTATTGCTGCCTACATTGATCCAACTCTCTGGGGTCTAAGGTAGAGGTCCTTCATGTAGTCTGCCACAGTTCATGTCCCAAAGTGGTTTTAAATGAAAACATCAGACAAAAATACTGTATTTGTTTACAAAGCCCTGAACAATTCAAGGTCGCTACACTTACGCAGCTTCTGACCTCTACCTACCTGTTCTGTTGCTGTGTTCATTGGGGATATGCTCCTGGTGGTGTCGGATTTTCATAAATCTGATCCATGATGGCTGATAATAGGATCCTTAATACTGCTGTGCCCACTCAGTGGGACTCCCTACCACTACATACTAGAAAGGCTTCCTTTCCAGGCTTCTGGGTTTCCAGAACCCACTAAAAACATTTTCTTTTTTAAAGAAACACCACTAGGAAGGTAATCTGGTCTAATATAGTAATCATATACAGTATTTAATAATGACTTGTATTGTTTTGTACACGGCTTTGAAAAGTATTTTGATGTATGTGACTCATTAATATTGTTAAATACATAAATAACAAATAAAATAGAAGTATATCAATTCAGAAAGTGTTAATCATCTATTTTACACAACTCCAATAAAGTCAGTTGAGTGTAGAATTTGATTCATTTTGCTAATGATGTATGTGACATGAAACTCCTTCCCTGTGTAGGCTTAATTTTTTTCAAGCTTTCTAATTAGAACTTAGCTTAACTAACATAATTTCAAGGCCACAGAGACAATGTAATGCAGCAGATCAGCAAGCTACTGAAAAGATCCCAATATTGTATCCTTACTTTTTTCAGCTTTGAGGTTCCACAATGCCCTCTAATGGCAGCCAGAAGGGCAGAGCGTGCATTCTCTGGTTCTGTACAAAATGGCTTCTTCTGAGTTCCGTTTATTGTGCTGGGCGAAATCTAGCATGTGACAAAATAAGATACAACTTTTTATTTAAAGTTTGCAAACCTGGGTAATTTCAATATCAGAAGGGTCACTCTATTTAAAGGTGGCTTAGCTGAACTAAGCCTTTCTCTGACCTGAATATTGAAATTTAATATAACTTATGTTATAACACTTGTCCCTCTGCCATGTTCATATTATTAATCAGAGATGAAGAAATCAGACTTGCCATATATATTCTGGAATCAAAGGCACTTCCAGTTATTTTGTTATTATGTTTCATTAAATCACTTCCATGCATTGCATGATTATACATTATTATCTCTACAAGGACAGATTTTTTATGTTAATTATTATTAGCTCTTGCTCACTGCTGTACATAACTGCACACCTTTGCTACTTTAAAGAAGTGGAGAAGGGGATGCAGGTCTGACTCCCCAGACAAATGCTGGCTCCCTTGGCTATGAAATGGAGATAAGCACCACCCCCTAGAGTCAGACACGACTGGACTTAATGTCATGGGGAAACCTTTACCTTGCTCACTGCTGTACATAACTGCACACCTTTGCTACTTAAAGAAGTGAAGCTGTTACTACTGTTACCTAATAACACCCAGTATGTGGAAAACTGACAGTACCTTAAGCCAGCTTCTTAATATTACAAATGTGATGTGTGCAGTAGCTCACTGGAAGCAATGGCTGTTATACAAGGGCCTGCGATTTTAAACAGTCAAAGAACTGTTACTGATGTTACAGGAAGTTCATGTATCCAACTGCTAAAGCTTCTGGTAGCTTTCAATGCCAAGTTACTTTACCTTTCGAAGTGTCTCTCTTCCTCCTGAAGTCTGAATGGCTTCCATTAATGCACTGTGTAATGATGTATCTTTTGGAAGTGACTTCTGGATGACTGGTTTAAACTTTTTTTTTGGCCCAAAAACATTGTAGATGTTGTCATCTTTAATATCAGACTCTAGTTTATTTCTTGTAAGTGCACTGCCAAGTTTTTCATCTTTTTCTGGAACCACATGCTTGATAGTAAGAGTACCATTTAATTCTGATTCACTATTACCAGGGTGCCCCCTCATTGACTTCACAAGGGAGCTGAAAGTAGGGGAAGAAGAGTGAGCATGAGATGTTTTATGAAAGAAGGAAGGGCTTGTTGGATCATTCTGCTCCTTCATTTGATTCAATACATAAGATGTTTCTCTAAGAATTACATTCTGTATTGAACTACAACAGGGTTCCCCTCTTATGATGCCACTATCTTTAAAAGGTGTTCTGGTAAATGGTTCACTATAGCAATTAGTAGGATTGGATTGATTCTCTGATTTGATGTTGGCAGTGTTATTCATCAGCCCAGAACGAGCACCAAGTGGTAGTGTATTTGATACATTTTTACTGCAATTGAAGGTATCTGAACAAGGTTTTCTTGTTTCTGTGGGCTGTGTTTCTGCTGTGCAGTATTTGGCCATAACAACACATCTTTTGGGAAGTGGTTCTGTTTCAGTTTTTAGCCCTTTTCCATTACTCATTTCTTCTCCTTTGTAATGCCTTTCTTGGTTGGTTTTAAACTGGGATGTATCCATGCGTTTTGCAATGGCAGAGGCTACATAATGGCTTGATGTTCTTCTCTGGGGCTTCTGAAATGGGAGCTCCACTTTATCTGTGTTGACCACTGGAACTGTTAGTATTTTCACTGAAGACTGGGGGACATGAACAAGTGGCTTTGCTTTTTCAACATTATTTTCAACAACATTGGAATCAACTAGTGGTACTTTTAGATTTGTAAGGCAGTCAAGCCTTATTTTACTGGATATTTTACTGAGGGGTTTGGAGTTGACTACTGGCTTAGCGGAACAGCTTACTGGGAACTCCCCCAATTGTTTGTCCATAGAATTTGACGTCCAGTATGCTTTTGCTTTCTTGGTAAGAGTTTGTTCTGTTTCACTTGAAGCTGTATTTACTGTGACATTTTTAGTATCAGAAACATTTGGAACCACCAGATTGCCTAACTCATCTATTTTAATGGCACCAGTAGAGAGAGATGTACCTCTGTCGAAATATTTTACTTCAGGTTTGGGAGGAACAATTTTAAAGGTTGTCAGGCCAAGTTTAGGTTCATAGTTTGTAATTCCATTGTGAACACGATGAGACCATATTGATGGTGACGGAGCATGTTCCTTCTCATCATGGGCTTTTGCTGATAGATGCTTCAATCCTAATTCAGTTTTAGTTTTGCTTAGAGAATCCTCCTTGGTATCAACTTCATTTGGTGGCCTTACTTTCTCTTTTGTTCTATTAACATCACTCATAATGTTGACATTAGCAGCCATCACCTCAGCATTGGATACTTCAGAATCAAACCAATCTTTGGAGATGATTTCCTGGCCTTCATTCCCTTCATTCCCTTTTTCATATGATGATATAGGCATCTCAAACTCACATTTTGGTTCTTCCTCATTCTGGTGCCTAAACTCTTCTTTAGGTGATTGCTCTTGCAATAAGCTCTTACTGGGAGAATCATCATCTACATAAAAGGTATTATGGTTTTCATTTCTTGGTTTCCCTAGGCTAGTGTGATGATCTAAATTATCTTCAGCACCATCTATCTTGGGAGAAAAGGGACTTTCTTTCTCAGTGTCAGACTGTACTGTGATATCACCTTCTGGAACTTCATCTATGATTGTCACTGGCACAGAAGGTGAAATATCCTGGACAGCCTCGGCATTTTTTACAGGAGGGCAGGGTGCACCATTAATCATCTCACTAAATAGAGATTTGCTTTCATAATCCTCATGTAGACCTTCCATCGCTGTAAAAAATATAAATCCATTTCAAAAACAATGTACTATTACACTACAATGTATCCCACAATATTATCACAATCAAGAGTGTCAACATTTGAACAGAAGCCCCCTTTACAGAAAATGACCCTTTCAACTCTGTTTAAAGGCACTTGCCCTGCAGCATAGGAGACTACTGCTTGAAAGGGAGGGGGAGTCAACAACTCCAATGCTGGGAGTTGGATATAGCATTATTTGAATGCACCCATAATCTCTTAAGATACTGGCTAAATTTATATGAAGTTGTACTTAACTTTCTCCAAGACACCTTTGGTTTACTGTGCATTGCTCCCAGAGAAACTCAGCAACCATGAAAGTGGTATATGAGAATGTGTTATCTATATGTTTGCTTCCCTAGCAGTTTTTATGTCTGGCTAAGACTCCAAATACTTTCAGAATATAATCCTCAAGAAAGCAAACTGTGTATATCAACCATTTTCACAATCTGTTTTTTCATGTATCAAGATCAAGAAAATTTATGGTAACAATGACTGGAAGACATAACAGGCAAGCAAGTCCTGAGATACTATTGTGAGAGTTGATGAAAGAATCATACATTAGCCTACCACACAGACAGAGAAAAGCAAGCAGGAATAGCATTCTGTGACCAACATAATTTTGGATAGCAGTTTGGTACTGCGATTAAAAAAATCTATAGGTCTATAATTCTTCACTACACAGTTCCACTGAAAACATACTGAGAGACAACTTAAGAGCCAGTGAGAACCAGTGTGGTGTAGTGGTTAAGAGTGTAGAACTGGAACTGAGGCAACTTGGATCCTAATCCCCACTTGGCCTTATTGGCAACTGGGTGACTTTGGGCCAGTCATGGACTCTCAACCCAACTTAACTCACAGGACCGTTGTTGTGGGGATAAGACTCAGAGTTAGATGAGGAGAATTATGTAAGCCACTTAGGGTTCATTGTAAGGAAAAAAAGCAGGATATAAATCTAATAAATAAACAAACTTAGCTATCCATTGTTATTGAATCGTTTTTGCAGGAGTGTATCAGTGTTCTTCCAATGTAATCACCAGAGCAAGAAACACTGAGAAATTCATTAGTTTCTTCCAATTTCTTACTATGCTCCATTAACATTTACAATGTGAACATAGTAGCTGATCAGTGTCTCCAACAGGTTAGCCATGGGTGCCAATGGAAGCTGCATGGTCTCATAAGTATAATGGTAGTTGTATTAGGATTGGGTTTGGATTATGGCATTTTACTGCCTCCTTTAATTTTGACTAAAGTGTGCCTGCCCAAATGTGCATTGCCACCACTTGTCCCTTTCTTTCATCCTATTTTATCCTGAATGTTCACATCCAGTCTACCTGCTAGATCTTCATCCAGTGCATCTAGGGTCTGTTGCAGCTGAGCAGCAATGAACACATCTGAATTTTCAAACTTAGCTTCCACCATATTCTCATCAATTTTATTCCTTTAAAGAAAAAAGAAGAAAAGGTTGGTTCCATTTTTTACTGGTTCTGCCCAGCCAAATACAAGCCTTACCAATTCCAGTCCAAGCAGACAGATGTTGCACTATTTTCTCCTCCCTTTCCAAGTAAAGGCCAGTGCAGATGGCATATTGGGCTCAAATGCATTGGACATGCAAACAGTCAATTACTGGGTTTGTTGCTGAGCCAAGCATGCTTTCATTACCACTTGCATGAAGTAGCACCCTTCTTTCCGTCTGCTGTAAACACTAACACTGCAATGTTCTTTGTGGCAGTAACTCCAAAAAGAGCCATTACCATTTGCCATGCCTTGTGGGCACAGGCTACCCTGGCTTTTTCCAGATGTTGAAAATGCCATGGGTCTCCAGTCATGCTCAAGACAGGATGATAGAGGCAGAAATCGTCAGCTATTGGGCAAGGTAGAAATCAAACAAACAAAAAAACCACAATGATCAGGAAATTGAATAGCAGGCTAAGGGACTCCAAAGCCCCACAAAGATGGAGTTATGGTTGCCCTGTGTTGAAAAAGGCAGGCCACAGAGATCTGTAGCCACATGAATGTGGTTACAGATGCAAATGAAGGTTGCCTTTCCATACCCCTTATGTCAAGCAACAGGGCTCCCTGTGTACAGTATGTGTTGGTAACCCTGCTGGAATGGAAGCATTCAGAATCCAGCAATGACACTTCACAAATAGAAAATCTCTATCTGGGTATACAAAGCAACAGGTCTATCAGGGCACACAAGACAGAAAGGTGGTGCAAGCATGAAGAAAGGAACTTGGCCCTGGAAATAGGGTTAGACTCTAGACAAAGAAATGGAGAGTGCTAAAAATGGATCATGGGGAACAGAAGCCAAGCAAACCCAAAGCAGTTCTTGAAGTTGTGTGACAGTGTTTGCTCATGCTGGGATCCATGATAAGAAAGCATGCTGGCTGGCTGAACCCAAGAACAGTTACTGACTTCTGTCTGAACACACAAAGGGGCAATGATTTGAGGGAAATTCAGGCTGGAGTTGAACACAAGGTATAATATTGTGCATCTTGGGAAAAATAGGAGCCCTCCTTTGGAATTTGGTATAGCTAAGTTAAAGCTGATTGACTAACCTTTACAAAAGTCCTGCTTCTGAGAGACAATTTTGAGGACACTGTTTGTTTCCTAGAACAAGCAGTACTGAGGGAGACAAAGCTCCAGTTATGGAAATCCAACATAACATTGCTTGACACTAAGATATTTTGGGAAATCTGTAAAGCAAAATAAGTGTTTTCTTTTGCATGCCTTCATCCGTTTGATGCTGCAAAAGAACACTTATTGAAGTTGCTTGACTTCAGAGATTTCTCAGAAGACATAAGAAAGAAAATTGTCCTTTCCAAATAATTACCAGATCAGCTTGCCTGGTTTTTGTTTGTTTTAGAATGGACATGAAAACTTTTTATTTTGGTCTGACAAGCTTCTGAATTGCAGATGGTTAGGGGTTTCAAGCTTTAAAAACTTCTTGCTGTTTTATCTTAATTTCTATACTAACATTTCAACGTGCAACTTCCGTATTCAATTTAAGCTGCTTTGTGACTTTGAACATGGAGCAGGCTGTAGATCAAACAGGAATGTAGAATAAATCTTCACAATTTATGGAGGGAGACTTCCTATACTGAAGCTGGTATCTATGCTCAGAAGAAAGAAGATGGAGACCCAATGAACAACAGAGCCTTCTTCAGGTTCATTCTACTACCACAAACCCAGCAATGTTAGAGCAAAGCTCATTGCAATTAACTCAGAGAACATCCTATGGATAGTTATGGTAGTTTGGAGCATCAGTGGGCAGGGAGCATGTCATCAAACAGAATATAGCTCTCATGCCTATAAGATACCCAACAGTGACAGTCAGTCAGAATTAGCATACTTTCCATTTCCCTATCCTCAAAGGAGTTTTAAAACATATCCTAGTTATGACAGTGATTTGCCGGATATTCAGCTCTGTAGCAAGATCTTTAGATGGTCTTGGAGAAGACTGTGCATGCACAGGTACTCTATGTGGCACTGCACAGACACCATAAAGATGCTCATCAATTTCCTCAACTCCCCACCTAAATCCATGCTCTTTTGCATAATTTGTGTATTCCTCTTCTGCCCCACTGATTTTGGGTCTCCCCCATGCATAAAAATAAATAATTAGGAAATATTACTCTTCCCAAAGACAAGTATTTTGCAACTCCACCATGCTAATTATATTTTATGTCTAAAAATAGTCATTTCTCTTCTGTTCCCATACTTTACTTTGTACCCACTTTTCATATTCATTTCTGCATTCCCATTACCCTTGGCTCTTTTACAATATGTAGCACTAGCAGCTGAACACATCTAGAGATAAACAGATTGAGTGGAATACAGCACCAGTAGCTCTTATGTTACCAAAACACTTTTAAAGTGGAGGTGGGGAAACTTTAGTGTCCATTTGTCAGCAGCAAAGTGGGCAAAGCTGCTGCTGGCACATACAGTACATACTCACAAACAAAAACATTCATATGCACACACATGTACACAGAAGGGAAAGAAAGCAAGAGAGCTTCCACATGAGTTGTAATCTTGAAAAGGATGTAGCACATTTGGGAGCCAAATTCACTCCACACTGACCTTTCCTGACAGGAAAGGGTAAAGGAGGAGCAAAGCAAAGTGAGCCAGTGGCTCAAAGATTGCTCCTCCAACCAACAGGTTGGTCAGGAAATGGAACTGCTCCACTCTTGCCTTTCCCAACCAGGAAAGGCAAGGATGGAGCAAAGCAGACTGAAACTGTGCTTGAGGATCATTTCTTCAGCCCGCAGCTCAGCCAAGAGCTAAATCTGTCCTGCTCTTGCCTTTCCTGACACTCCTCAAGTTGCTGGTTTGGTCAGAAGCCAGCTTTGCTCTGCCTTCACCTTTACCAATAAGAACATGTAAAGAAGGAGTGAAGCAAACCAAGTAAGCAGTTCAAGGTGCAATCCTCCTGCCCACAGCTTAGTTGAGAACTAAGTTTTGTTCTGTTCTTGCCTTTCCCAGCTAGGGTCCTTCAGCCTCCTTAAGCACATCTCTAGTTTGGGAACTATCCCTCTGATCCATCTGTCTTCTGAAAGGACTGGACTTTGAGAAACAGACTCCCAGGACTTGGTTGGCTTACTTTGTCCCATAGGCTGGAGGTACTTGATCTATGCCTTAAAGCTATTTTTTTTTTACACAAACATACCCAGCAGTACACCGCACAATTTAAACCACACACACTACTTCCTTTCTACAACCTTTCCTTTCTCCTCTGGAAAGAGAACCTTACCTCTCTGGACCTTCTTTATTGTCATTGTCAGGCATGCTTTGGCTTGAATTCAAGCAAAACACAAGGTATTTTTCTGATAAATGTCTTAGAGACCAGATACCTATTTCCAATGGTCCTTTCTCACACACTCTTTTTGACACAAGAAAGAACACGATAAACTTTAGACCTTTTGTCTCTAAAATAGAAGGTGTTGAAATTGTACCCCTTTGGAATTTCTTGAAGGAAGAGATGGTTTAACAGAGATTCATACAATTGTGCATTACATGGAAAATCGCGAAGACTCAGAAGCACTAAATTAATAACTTTTGCATTTTGCCAAACTGAGGTCAAAGCAAATGGTCACGTCACTGCAGTCATTTCATCAGCTGGAAACAAAGTGAAGGTTAAAGTAGCACTTTGAGCACCATCATGCCAGACATTGTGTCCAAAGGTATTGGGTATTTAGAAAATACTGAATTTTAAATACTTGAAGTAAGTCCATTAAGAGGACATGAAGGAAATTTGTTATGAGTGGTGATGCAAGTGGTAATGAAGTGGTGTCCAGAAGTGCACTTTTAAAAGTAGTGTACCAGCTGTGCCTGTTCCTGGAGCTGTCTGATTTGGCCATGGTGATGGATGCCTTTGTTGCATCCCATTTGGATTATTGTAAAGCACTCTTTGTTAGGGGTGCCTTTGAAGAGTGCTCAGAAATTCTAACTTTTTCCGGCTGCTAACAAGGGATGGCCACATGGTGCATACAACTCCTTCACTGACTCCCTGTCTGTTTCCAGGAACAATTCAAAGTGCTGTCTGGGACATAAAGTCCCATACAGCTAGGGTCCAAGATATCTGAAAGAAAGACTGTATTTCCCCTTATAAGCCTACCTGGGCTGGATGATCTTCTGAGGAGGCCCTTCTCTTGGTCCCACCACCCTCCCAGGCACAGTTGGTGGGAATGCAGGAGAGGGCCCTCTCAGTCTTCCCAAGGCTCTGGAATTCCCTCCATGGGGAGGCTAGGTTGGAGCCCTGCCCTGTTATCTTTCCGAAAGGAGGCAAACCCCTTTTTGTTCCAACAGGCATTTGCAAATGGTCTCAGCTTGTGAGAGTGCATTGGAGTAGTTCTTTTTTTTTACATTACTTTACTGTTTTTAATGTGGGTATTTTTATATTTTTAAAGTTCACCACTTTATATTTTTAATTTTTGTATATTTCTATGAAGGTTTAATCGTGTAAGGGCTGCCTTGAGTCCCCACACTAGGAATAAGAGGGCTAATAAATGAAAACAACAATAATAATGAAGAGCATGGTTTGTTAGCTAACACATAGTTCACCTCAGCTAATAACTCAAAAGGCTGGCCTAAGGCCTTCACAATTTCAGGCCTATCTTCACAATGTGCAATATGACCTTCCTTACAGGGCTGCTATATGGATCAATATGCCAGCAAATTTGGAAAACTCAACAGTGGCCACAGGATTGGAAAAGGTCAGTTTACATTCCGATCCCAAAGAAGGGCGATGTCAAAGAATGTTCAGACTACTGCACCATTGCACTCATTTCACATGCTAGCAAAGTTATGCTCAAAATCCTACAAGCTAGGCTTCAGCAGTATGTGGACCAAGAACTACCAGAAGTACAGGCAGGATTTCAAAGAGGGAGAGGGACTAGAGATCAAATTGCCAACATACACTGGATCATGGAGAAAGTTAGGGAGTTCCAGAAAAACATCTACTTCTGCTTCATTGACTATGCTAAAGCCTTTGATTGCGTGGATCACAACAAATTGTGACAAGTTCTTAAAGAGATGGGAGTACCTGAACATCTTATTTGAGAAACCTATATGTGGGTCAAGAAGCAACAGTGAGAACTGTGCACGGAACCACTGATTGGTTCAAAATTGAGAAAGGAGTTCGGCAAGGCTGTATACTGTCTCCCTGCCTATTTAACTTATATGCAGAGCACATCATGAGAAAGGTGGGCCTATGTGAATCACCAGCTGGAATTAAGATAGCTGGGAGAAATATCAACAACCTAAGATATGCAGATGATACCACTCTCATGGCAGAAAGTGAAGAGGAACTAAAGAGCCTCTTGATGCAGGTGAAGGAGGAGAGTGCAAAAGTTGGCTTGAAACTCAACATTAAGAAAACTAAGATCATGGCATCCGG
>NW_025335269.1:4612606-4614125 GCF_004798865.1 Varanus komodoensis | reverse complement strand
TGCACTCTCCTCCTTCACCTGCATCAAGAGGCTCTTTAGTTCCTCTTGATGCAGGTGAAGGAGGAGAGTGCAAAAGTTGGCTTGAAACTCAACATTAAGAAAACTAAGATCATGGCATCCGGTCCTCTCACTTCCTGGCAAATAGATGAGGAAGAAATGGAGGTAGTGACAGATTTTATTTTCCTGGGCTCCAAGATCACCTCAGACGGGGACTGCAGCCAAGAAATTAAAAGACGCTTGCTCCTGGGGAGTAAAGCTATGGCAAATCTAGACAGCGTACTAAAAAGTAGAGACATCACCCTGCCAACAAAAGTGCGTATAGTCAAGGCTATGGTTTTCCCAGTTGCAATGCATGGCTGTGAAAGCTGGACCATAAGGAAGGCTGAGCACCGAAGGATTGAGGCCTTTGAATTGTGGTGCTGGTGGAGACTCCTGTGAGTCCCTTGGACAGCAAGGTGATCAAACCGGTTAGTCCTAGAGATCAACCCTGACTGTTCTTTAGAAGGCCAGATCCTGAAGAAGATACTCAAATACTTTGGCCACCTAATGAGAAGGAAGGACTCACTGGAGAAGAGCCTAATGTTGAGAACAATAGATGGCAAAAGAAGAAGGGGGACGGCAGAGAATGAGGTGGTTAGATGGAGTCACTGAAGCAGTTGGTGTGAGCTTCAGTGGACTCCAGGGGATGGTGGAGGACAGGAAGTTCTGGAGGAATGTTGTCCCTGGGGTCGCGATGGGTCAGATACGACTTTGCGACTAACAACAATATGGATCACTAAGATGTAGTAAGAGAAAAGGTACTATTTTTTTTACCAGAGGCTACTGGCTACCAAAACTAACATGCTCTTCACACAACCAAACTAAACCAAACCAAAGCTACCACTACAGAGTATGGGGCTCATTCTTTAGTTAAAGTGATATAAAATATATGGGTTGGACAACCCAGCTCTGTATTTCTGGCAAATCAGTAAGGCAGACTGTGAATGTTTATTCCAACAGAGACACAACCTAAGGGCAGTCTTGCTTAAAATGAGTAACTGCAGCCTTCTGCCAAAGAAAAGCTGGCAACCCCACATAGAAGAAATTACTTAAACAAAACACACACACATACACACACCCTGCCAGAAAAGGGGACTGAACTAAGTCTAAAATGATTGTTTATTAGTGCTCACTCCCTATGCAACCCTAATGCATGATTTTGATGTCAGGCTCTCCAATAGCCAAGCAACAGTTTGGTTATAAGAAGTATCTCCTGAATTCATGTGCTCCCTACCTTTTCCTTCATCCTCAGGCTCATGCACTACTTTCAATGGACTAACACAAACTCCCTCCTTCTTCTGTGGTTAATGGGTACTACTTACTAAAACGTCTGAAATGTCTGAAATGTCTAAAATGTTACCAGCAACCACAATTTGCTTTCAAATGAGTGACTGTCACTAGAATCTAATCCTGATTTCAGTTTCCACTTTCAAACCTGACTTTAATCTCTATTTTGAGAGCTGTGATTAATGATAACTAT
>NW_025335269.1:4606889-4612506 GCF_004798865.1 Varanus komodoensis | reverse complement strand
ACCCAGCACACAAGAAGCACTGATGCTTGGTATGCTGCAGAGTACAGGCAAAGCCATTGTGTAGGGAGGGTTCTGCCCTCCTATCATGCTATTCAGTAGGGCTTAGGAAAGAAGGGCTTTGGAAATGAGGGCAGTCACAAAAGTATCCTGCCTAGGATGAAAATACTGCCTCCACTGCTGGTGCAGTAAGAAGTGTGCAATTAGTGGACTGGGTTTGGGGTTGAAAATCTGACTCTCCTTATAGTCCTCACTTGAGATGACCCTACCAGGCTCTAGTTGCCTCCTGAATGCCTCTGCTGATGCTACATCTATTATGCATTTTAGTTCTTCACTGCATCTTCTGTCTCTTTTTTCTTGTTGCTGGTGATGATGATGTTGGTTCTTACATTGATATTTGCCTCCCCAGGCAAAGGCTTGTAGAGGAGACACTACATTTCCTCTAGATGTTGATAAAAGAGCTTGCCTCCCAGCCCCTGAACTGAATTTACCACAAACTGTATGACCTATCCGCTATAACCTCATGAGCACATATGATACATATAGTGCTTTCTTCATGCGTAAGTCTGTGGATAGGTGGAGCCCAGCACAATTGCATAGCTGAAATTGGGAAGTGCTGTTGCAGTGTGAACTGGCTCTTTTGCTCAGAATCACCGAAAACTTTAGCCTGGCACACACACAAATTAATGATAAAAATCAGTCTTTTCAACCTTGTGCAACATATTTTTAATTCACCCCTAAACATGCACCCCCTGGCCAACAATCTGAGATTATGACCTTTCATGTCATACACTGGGGTAACCACAGTTCTTATTTTGGACATATTAATGGTGGTGGTTAAATATCATAGATAAATATACATCTTTATGATGATTATGAGTGCTAATCATGATGACTGCCAGTTCTGCAGAAGGGAAGAATGTGCTAGCTAATCAACTGCATGTTGCTTTCGTAACTAGAACTTAGGGGTACTGCATGCCTTTGGAAAACATTCATACTAGCTGCTCAAGTGAGTCTACAATCTAAGCAAGTGGCAAATAATGATTAGAAAGCAAGCCCTATGTTCAGAGTAATAAAGGGAATTGTCCAATATGCAAGCACAAAGCTTGTAGTATGAAGACAACTGACAGCTGAAGAAAAGGGCATCACTGCCATTTTCTGCTGTGGGAATGCTGGTAGAACATTTGAGGAGAATCATTCTTGCATACTGTCTTTCTCAATAAGATCACTATGGCTGGGGAGATTTCATCTTGCTTGCATCCCAGCAATTATGTTACACCACTGGGATAGTGGCAAGGTTAAAGTCTCTGCCCCAGTGCAGGAGCAATCTAAAGAAGGTTTGTGCATGTGCATGTGGGCATGCACAGATATGTGGACATGTACGTGTACAGCCTCTGCGGCCAAATCGTCCACCCTCATTTGTGCAATACCACTACTGATGGTGCAGTATACATAAATAATAATATGTATTTATTTATTTAAAAGACCTGTATGCCTCCTTTCTGCCAAATGGCATACAAGGAAATGCAACAAAATAATAATCCATCTTTGACATCCATAACAATGCCTTTTTAAAACCAATTTAAACTGGAAGACATGTGAGCAGCTAGACTAAAGTTTTATGTTTGCAATTCCTATTTTGGTTGCTTTTATTCACTATGTCCACATATATACACTTAGATCTATTTGTAGTATTTTTATTTGGTGTACTGGGATTTTATTAGTATTGCTTGTTAGCTATAACTTCCTCTCAGCATTGCAAAATTATTATTTGTATTTATATACCACCCTAATAGCCCAGAGGGAATGCTGGGATCCAAAAATCTGAATGAATAAATATAAAAAATGGGTATATGGCCAATAGATACCATTAGCTCAAATCCCAGGAGCCACTTGCTCAGATATGAAAACATGTGCACTGTGGCTTATGCCTGTATTAAAGTTGCAGAACCCATTTTATCTTGATTTAACTATTTCTTCATCTGTTATATTAAAATATATCAAATAGTACTCTGAGTCAAATTGGGAGCAGGCAAATATGGAAAAGGCACTGAAAGTCAACAGAATTCTACACTTTTACTTTGGCTTTTCCCTATTAATTCTAGGTTAACTTCCAAGTCAGGCCAAAGGAAAGGGACTGCAGTGAAACACCAAGCCCCTTCCCATTTCCATGGCTGGGTAAGCACCATACTGGGTAAGATTTTACCCTAATTTTTCCAATAGAAAGGAAATTCATACTTGCCTACAAGTTAATATATGCAGAAAAATGTTCAACTTCTGTATGGGGATGCTTGTTAATCTTATTAAAACTAGAGATAAAGTGACTTCCTCCATGAAAAGGCAGGTTGCTTACCTGTAACTGTCATTCTTCGAGTGGCCATCTGTGCATTCACACATTATGGGTGCTGTGCCTGTGCAGTGCCTGCAGCTGGATAGAATTCAAAGCTTTAATGGATTTTGGCGGGAACTCCGCACCCCTCCCCCGCTATGCTATAAAGGGCGGAGAGCCCGCCATTTTCCCCAGTCTCATGGAGACCGTCCAATTGCCCCCTGGTGGATAAGCGGTCAGCGCAAGATGTCACCAGTGAAAAATGAATTAAATAAGGAGCACTGTAATGAATGAGTAGAAGTGTGTGTGTGTGTGTGTGTGTGTGTGTGTGTATACATACATATACATATACATGCATACATACATACACAGAGAGAGAGAGAGAGAGAGAGAGAAGATGCATAGAAGGAGAAAATCCTTCTCAGACCCAATTACCAACACTGAGGGGGGCCGGTGGGTGGGTTGTGTGAATGCACAGATGACCACTCAAAGAACGACAGTTACAGGTAAGCAACCTGCCTTTCTTCATCGTGGTCTCTGTGCATCACACATTATGGGTGACTAGTAAGCTTACCAACCGGAGGCGGAACGGAGAGGACAGCACGACCAAAGGAGCAGTCCTGTCTGGCACGGATGTCAAGTCTATGTCTGGTGAATGTGCAAGGGGTCGTCCAGGTTGCCACCTTGCAGATGTCAGGCAATGGGATGCCAGCAGAAAAAGCCGAAGAGGCTGAGACCTGTGCGCCGAAGGCATGGAATAGTAGCTGTATGGAGGAGGGTAGTCCCAGTGGTAAGGCTGGGATGGATCAAACCCTCTGTACAGCATCGGGAACCAGGTCCTGGAGGATTGTTCTGAGACACGCTGGTGGCGACGTGCGTCGAATGGAGGCGGAGGTCCTGGAGATGCCTCTGGTAAAAATGGTATCAGAGTAGGTAAGTGAGCTGGTGGATGACCTGGTTGAGATCGGGGAGGTGAATCCCAGATCTCACCGTCAGACATCGATACGTGGAGCACCGCCTCAGAGCAATCCAAAGTCAAAGGAGCCAACAGTGAGATCCGTTGAGGGGATCCAGGTGGTGTGACCTGCATCACGGCCTGAGCAATCAGACCCGAAGGAGTCGGGACTGAAGTGGCCATCGGGACCAATGGGGCGGTCGAACCCGAGTCCCTGAGAGGTTCCTGGGCAAGCTTGCATTGCTTGCATTTGGTTTTGTCGGCTTTAGCCTTCTTAGGCTTTTTCGAAGCCAACGGATCCTCTGGCGCGGTGTGCTTCCGTTACTCCTTTTGTTTCTGGAAGAAGGAATGGGAGGAGCGAGTGGTCTCCTTGGAAGCAGACCCCTCAGATGGTGGACGAGGGGAGGACACTCTGGGTGGACCCGCAGAAGAGGCCTGAGCTGCAAGCTTGTTGGAGGAAAGGAGGGCCTGATCCCAAAGGATCTTCCTCAGCCGATTCTCTTGATTCTTTTTTTGTTTTTGAAAAGTGTTATTCTAAATAAACCTAATACAAAGAAAAACTAAAAACAACATCAATCATCGGGAACATCGGACATATTGGGTCAGCCCCCCACATTTTTTCTATTTATGATAACTTATGAACATATTTAAATCTATGCAAAGCCCCCTTTCTCTAGTCAATAATAAAAAGAGTCCCAAGTTTGATAGAAGTCAGTATCTTCTTTCTCCTTTAGTGACAAAGTCAATCTCTCCATTTCTACACAGTCCAAGATCTTTTTTAGGATCAGTTCATTGGTGGGTGGCTCTTCACTCTTCCAGTGTTGGGCAAATGCAATTCTCGCCGCGGTAATTACATGTAAAGTCAGGTACATTTCTTGTTTACTAATATCAGGTAAAATGCCTAATAAGAAAACTTCAGGTTTAAAAGGTAAAGATTTTTGTAATATTTCCTCAAGCCATTTATGTATTTTAATCCAATACTTTTTCGCTTTATCACAAGTCCACCACATATGATAAAAAGTACCTGATTTGTGTTTACATTTCCAACATCCATTTGACATCTTTGGAAACATCTTGGCTAATCTATCTGGTGACAAATACCATCTATAAAACATTTTATACAAATTTTCTTTATATGGAGTTGCTAATGTTACCTTAATATTTCTCTCCCACAGCTTCTGCCAATTTTCTAACTCAATATTATATCCAAAGATTTGTGCCCACATTATCAAAGTTTCCTTAACCTGTTCATCTTCAATTCTCCTATCTAGTAAGAAATTATATAATTTTTTAATCATTTTCTCATCTGATTTAAGCATCACCTGATCAAATGCTGTAAAATCCTTATAAAAGCCCCACATTCTATAGTCTTTAGCAAATCTCGATTGTATCTGCACCTTATGCCACCAAGAAATATTAGATCCTTGTTCTTAGAAACGTAGAAACAGAGCTAGTCAGAAGGGGTCTCCCGGGCCATCCAGTCTGACCTCTGGCACCAGCTGGCTCCGCTCACAACATGCCCACCATGTGGACATCCAGCCTATCCTTGAACATCTGCACTGATGGGGCCTCAATGACCTCTCGTGGAAGCCCATTCCACACCCTCAGGGTTCTGACTGTCAGGAAGTGCTTCCTGGCATCCAAATGGAACCTTGGCTCCCTGAGCTTTGCTCCATTGGAGTGTGTCCTGCCTTCCTCTGCAGGGGAGAACAGGTCTCTACCCATCTCCATGTGACATCCCCTCACATACCTGTGTGTCGCCAACATATCCCTTCTGAGACTCCTCTTCTCCAGGTTGCAGAGACCCAGTTCCCTCAGTCTCGTCTCGCCTCATACAGCATCCCCTGCAAACCGGCCACCAACCTTGTGGCCCTACGCTGCACTGACTCCAACCTGGCTATATCCTTTCTGTAATGAGGGGCCCCAAACTGAACACAATACTCCAGTTGTGGGTGCACCAGAGTCATATAGAGTGGTAGTAATACCTCCCTCAATCTAGAAGCCACACTTTGGGCTATGCAGCCAAGGGTGGCGTTCGCCCTCTTGACCACCACATCACACTGCTGTCTCATGTTTAGCCTGGAGTCAACCAGTACCCCGAGGTCCCTTTCACAAGTGCTACTCTCCAGCCACTTGTCACCTAACCTGTACTTATGACAGCTATTCCTATGCCCCAAGTGCAAGACCTTGCACTTATCCACACTGAATGCCATCCTGTTGTCTCCTGCCCACTTCCATAGTCTGTCCAGATCCTTTTGGATCTGGAGTACCTGCTCCTCAGTTGCGGCTACTGCTCCAGTTTTAGTGTCGTCTGAGAATTTGATCAGCAGACTGTT
>NW_025335269.1:4577778-4606789 GCF_004798865.1 Varanus komodoensis | reverse complement strand
TAGCCCCAAGTGCAAGACCTTGCACTTATCCACACTGAATGCCATCCTGTTGTCTCCTGCCCACTTCCATAGTCTGTCCAGATCCTTTTGGATCTGGAGTACCTGCTCCTCAGTTGCGGCTACTGCTCCAGTTTTAGTGTCGTCTGAGAATTTGATCAGCAGACTGTTCACCCCTTCTTCCATGTCGTTAATGAAAAGATTAAACAGGATCGGCCCCGGGACGGAGCCCTGGGGGATCCCGCTTGTCACTGGCCGCCTTCCTGATGATTCCCCGCTAAAGGTTACCTTCTGCTTTCGGTCAGTCAACCATGCCCTAATCCACCGGACAGCACTTTGGTGTATCCCAAAACTCCTCAGCTTCTCAACCAGGATATCACGGGGCACTTTGTCAAAGGCCTTGCTGAAATCCAGATATGCCACATCCACTGCATCCCCTCCATCTAGCCATCTCGAAACCTTGTCATAGAATTCCACAAGGTTTGTCTGGCAGGACCTGTTTTTGCAGAAGCCGTGCTGTCAGCCTCCCTTCCCTATCTAGCATCACTAGATCTCTCTCTGTTATGAGCTTTTCCATTGTTTTTCCTACAATGGACGTAAGGCTAAACGGTCTATAATTCCCCATGTCCTTTCTACTACACTTTTTGAAAATTGGGACCACTGATGCCACCCTCCAGTCCTCTGGAACTTCACCCGTTCTCCATGAGGTCTCAAAAATGGAGGCCAGGGGGAGTGAGAGAACCCCTGCCAACTCTCTAAGTACTCTCGGGTGTAACCCGTCAGGGCCTGGCGCCTTTGTAATGTCCAATGCCCTGAGGAGCCCCTCGACTTCAAGGGGGGTGACTCTAATCTGTGGCCCTAAGTCTCCAGCCTCATCTAATCTCCTATGGGGATATCCCATTCTGCTTTGGGGAGAACACAGAGGCAAAATAGTCATTTAGCATCTGTGCCTGTTCCCTCATATCAGTCACTGGATCGCCTTCCTCCTTATTTAGTGGTCCCACCACTTGTCTCCCCTTCCTCTTCCTATTTACATGCTGAAAGAAGCCCTTTTTGTTGCTCTTGATATTCTTGGCAAGTCTCAGTTCATAATCAGCCTTAGCCTTGCGAAGAATCCTTCTGCAACGGGCCACCTCCTCCCGGTATACTCTTTTGTCTATTTCCCCCAGTACCCATTTCCTGCGGAGGTTCTTCTTTCGTCTAATTCCTCTAACCACCTCCTTTCACATCCATGGCAGCACTCTCCTCCGCCTTCCCACCTTACAGACTAGAAGTATCGTCAAGGCTTGCGCCTCCAAAACCTCCCTTTTGAGTGCTATTCACCCCTCCTCAACTCGCTTACCTTCCCGTAACCTATCCCAGGAGACTTTCCCCAGTCTGGCCTTCAGTTGGCCTTCAGTTGGCCCTCTTGAAGTCCCAGCTTCTAGTGCTCGACCTGCTGCATGTCCCCAGTCCCCTGATCTCAAAGCAAAGGATGGAGTGATCACTCGCATCCAGAGCTCCCCTAATCTGTACTTCATCTATCAGCTCCACCCTATTGGTCAAGACCAAGTCAAGGATGTTTCCCTGCCTCGTCGCCTCTCGGACCCTCTGTGTGAAACACCCTCCCTCTATAGCTTCTAGGAAGTGACATGACCTGGCTGTCACTGCCGAGTAAGTCTCCCAAGTAATATCCAGGAGACTGAAATCTCCCACAATTACTGTGTCTCTCCTCCGAGATATCCTTAGAATCTGGCCTGTCAGGACATCATCCAGGGTCTCAAGTTGACCTGGAGGGCGATAACATACCCCCACTGTCAGGTCTCTTTCCCTGTCAAAACCACTAAGGTTCACCCAGACTGCCTCTACCGAATCCCCATCTGTGCTGCATTCTATCTCACTGCATCCTATCCCTTCCCTGACGTATAAAGCCACGCCCCCACCTCTCTTTTCCTTCCTGTCTTTTCTAAAAACGTGATATCCTTCTATGTTCACATTCCAGATTTGCCTTTCATCCAACGAAGTTTCTGTGATTCCCACCAGGTCATACCCTCCTATTCCCAGGAGAGCTTCGAGCTTTTCCTACTTATTACCATGCTCCTAGCATTGGTGTACATGTACTCCAACCTACCGCTTCCTTTCCTTGGAGTTCCCAGCCTCCTCCTTCCTCCCAGATACCTGGTCCCTCTCTGTAGGAGTCCTGTCAGTCCCTGCAGTATCTCTAAAACCCTGCTCCCAGAGCCCTGATCCTCCCCCCACACTTGTCCAGTGCAGACATGTTACCGGGGGGCCTGAACCCACCCCCGGCTCGCTAGAGCATCTCCAAAGGACCTTTTCCCCATCCTCGTGAGGTGTAACCCATCCCTTGCCAGAAGTCCATTGGCAAGAAAACGAGTGCCGTGTTCGAGGAACCCGAAGCGTTCCTTCTGGCACCACACCCTAAGACAGTCGTTCACCTCGGAGGCCCTCCTGTCCCTTCCTGGCCCAAATTCCCGGACAGGTAAGACTGACGAGAAGGTCAGTTGGGCCTCCAGCTCCCTGAGTTTCTTCCCCAAGGCCGCAAGGTCCCCGGTGGTCCCAACCACACCCTGCCTGGCCACATCGTGTGTGCCCACATGGATCACCAGGAGCGGCTGGTGACCCCTGGAGTGAACAAGATGCTCACCTCTGTCCTTCACATGCCGGATGCATGCGCCCGGCAGGCAGCAAACCTCCCTTGTCTCCAGGTTGGGGTGGCACACTGCCACCTCAGTGCCCCTCAGCAGGGAGTCCCCAACAAAAATCACCCGCCGCCGTACCTTCCCAGTGCTGGTGGGCGGCCGTGCCCTGGCCCTCGCCTCTCCCGCAGTGGCCCCCTTGCCGCCTGGCGTCCCAGGCTGGGGGTCCTCCTGGTCCCTCAAGGCCTCATCAGCCCCAGCCTCCCCAAGTGGAGAGAACCTGTTTCCCAGCTCCAGATTGGTGCCAGGAGAAGAAGGAGGCCGTGCTGGCCTCCTCCTCCTGTGGGTGACATACCTCCATGTCTCCGCAGCTGCTCCTCCCATGGCCCTCTCCTTCAACCCTCTGTCCAGAGGGGGGCTGCTCCGGGGGGGCCTGGAGAGCTCTCTCGGCCCTCGGGCACCTCACCTCCTCTTCTAGCAGGGTCACTGTCTTGCACTGAGGGCAAGTGTATCCCTGCCTCTCCTGGGGGAGAAGGGTGAACATGTCGCAGCTCTCGCAGCGGACAGCAACACCCGTGACTCCTGCCAAGGCCATCTCCTGGTCTGCCATCGGCATCCCTTCCGAGACCTTACCTTGGTCCCCTGCCTTGTTAGTCCTGCAGTTCCTCTCACTCGCCCAGTTCTCCCGGACAAAAACCCACTCGAACACACACACACAAGGATAAAATAAACTTAAATTTAAATTGGAAGAAAAACAAAGCAAAGCACAGCACAGCACAAACAAAACAAACAATCAATCAATCCAACCTCTGTGTCTCAGGGAAGGGAGGCTCTGGACAGCCCGGGTCGCAGCTAGGGGATGCAGACAAGGGACAAAGCCAAGAGGCCAGAGCCAAAAGGGCTCTTGTATTTCTTGTTCTTGTATTTCTTGATTCAATTTCAATCCTCCATCATTATCCAAAATGTCATCATATCTTATGATTGCTTCGAAATTCAATGCATTTGGATATACAAGAGCTTCCATAAGTGAAAGCCATCTTGGTGATTTATTATACAGTTTTGTCTTTAACTTTTCCCACACCGACATTAATGATTTCCTAATATAATGACTTAAAAAACTACTATGTGCCTTACACTTTTCATACCACATGTAAGCATGCCAACCCATTTGCAAATCATGCCCTTCAAGATACAAGATTCTCTTATTTCTTAAAGTTATCCATTCTTTTAGCCATGTTAAAACAGAAACTTGATAATACAGCATCCAATCAGGGAGACTAAAACCCTCATTCTCTTTAGCCTCCTGAAGTATTTTTAGTTTAATCCTTGGTTTCTTCTTTCTTCATATAAATCTCGAGATTTGAAAATTTAAATCAAAACATTTTCTATCAATTTTTATGGGAATCATTTGGAATAGAAACAAAAGCTGTGGTAATATATCCATTTTAGCTAGCACTATTTTTCCCAGCAAGGATAATTGCAAATTAGCCCATTTTTCCAAATCACTCTTAATTTCCTTAAATAGTTTATCATAATTGTCTTCTTTCAGAGTGGTACACTTAGCTGTAAGATAAATTCCCAAGTATTTAACCTTTTTAACAATCTGAAAGTCTACTTGTTCCATCAGAGATTTTCTCTGCTCCTGTGTGATTTTTTTACTAACAATTTCATCTTTTCTCTGTTTATTTTCAGCCCAGTAACCTTGCCATACTCTTCAATCGTTTGTAGGAGTTTAGGCATTGTTACTAAGGGTTCCTCAATTATGAAAACTAGGTCATCTGCAAATGCTTGCAATTTATAGCTTTCATCTCTGATTCTAGTGCCTTTAATGTCCATATCGTCCCTGATATTTCTGTTTAACACTTCTAGGATCAATATAAACAACAGTGGTGATTACGGGCATCCTCTTGTACCCTTTTGTATATCTATAGTATTTGTAAATTCTCCATTGATTATAATCCTAGCAGACTGCTTTTGATAGATGCTTAATATCGCATTAATGAACTTTTCACCAAACTCCATTTGAACTAGTTGTTGCTTCATAAATTGCCAATTAACATTTCCAAAAGCCTTCTGAGCGTCCATGAATAACAGTGCCATTGGTTTTTCCATATGCAGCTCATAATACTCTAAGATGTCCAAGATAGTTCTCATATTATTCCTCATTTGTCTTTTAGGTAAAAAACCATTTTGATCTGAATGAATAAAGTTTGTTAAATACTTCTTCAATCTTTCTGCCATTATGGAGGCAAAAATTTTGTAATCCACATTTAATAGTGATATAGGTCTATAGTTTTGAATCTGCATCAAGTCCGTGTCTTCTTTCAGTATTGATATAATATTTGCCTCTGTCCAAGTATTTGGTATTTTAGCGTCTAACAATGCTGCATTATATATATCCTTAAGAAGCATAGCGAAAATTCCTTCAAAGGATTTATAAAACTCTGCTGGTAGCCCATCCGGGCTTGGAGTTTTGTCATTCTTTTATCTCTTAATTGCCTCTATTATTTCTGTGATTGTTACTTCTTGATTCAATACTTTTTGGTATTTCTCCAGTATCTTTGGCAGGTCTCCCTTTTGGATATATTCATTGACTTTCTCAGTTGGAATCTCATCATTCTGGTACAGCTTTGCAAAAAAATCTTCAGCTATTTTCTTAATATGTATACTTTGTAGTTGCAGTCATCCTTCTCCATCCTTCAGTTTACTTATTAGTCTCTTCTCTCTTTCCTTCTTTACTTTATAAGCTAACCATCGCCCTGGTTTATTAGCAATTTTGAAGAAGTTCTGTTTGATCAATTTCATTTGCTTAGTAAGTTCGTTTGTATCCAAGAGGTTCAGTTTATGTTTTAGAATATTCATTTGTACCTTAAAGTCTTTTTGGATGGATCTTCCTGTAGTTCTTGTTCATATTTCATCACTTCCTCTACTATTTAGATCGTTCCTGCTTTCTCCTTTCATTTATTTTTACTGAATATGTTATTATCACCCCTCTGACATATGCTTTGGCTGTATCCCAGACATTTTGCAAAGAGGTTTCTTCAGTTTTATTTATTTGAAAGAATATTTGCATTTCCTTATTTATCTCTTCTTTGAAATTTTATCCTTTAATAAGGCTTTATTTAACCTCCATCTGGGCATTTTTACTGTCCCTTTCAATGTCATAGTTACAGGGTTATGATCTGCCCAGACATCTGCCTCTATTTCAACTTCTAGCAGGTCAGGTACTAAGTCTGACTTTCCATTCCAAAGCTTACTATGTTGTTTCTTAACATGTGTTTCTTGTAGGCAAATTATATCTAATTTCCGTTTTTGAAGTTGAGAGAAAATCCTTCTCCTCTTAGAGGGTCCATTTCGTCCATTTACATTTAAAGAGAGCAGTTCAATTCTTCCTTCCATTTTGAAAGCCATATTTAAAGGATATATATTTATCTACTTATGCTTCGCCTTTACACTTCTACCTTTTTTCTTTTCCTTTGGTTCCAGTGTCTGTTCCTCTTGTTGTAAGTCTGTATTTGCTATTTCTCCTTCTTCAGAATGGTATGCTGTTAATTTCATTGGTTCAGTACCTTTCCCTCCTTCTTTTGGAACACCCGATTCTTCCTCTTCAAATGTGCTTCTAAATTTTTCATAAAACTCTTGTGCCTTGAAGATTGAGTCCAGCTTATATCTTGTAGAGTTCCAGGTGAAAAATATTCCTTCTGGCGTTAGCCACCTAAACATGATCTCTTTCTTAATCAGTTTCGTGGTAAGGAATAAGTATTTCTTTTGTCCATCTCTAATCCTCCATGGTATTTTTTTCAAAACAGTCACCTCATGATGATCTTCAGCCTTCAAAGGTTTATCATGTACAGCCTCTAAACATGATCTCTTATAGACCTTTTTGCAAATTTAACATGAACTTCCCTCAGAAGCTTGTGTTTCCTAGCGTAACTTGACTTTACTCTATAAACAAGGTCAATATTTGTGTCCACCTCTTCGTTTTCCAGATCCAACGCCTCTGCCAGCATAGCAATTATTAATTTCCTTAAGACCTCATTCTTTCCCTCAGGTATGTTCTGGAATCTCAGATAATTAGATGCCTTCTCCATCTCTAATATAGCAAGTGAATCCCATAATGACTTGTTTCTTTTATTAATTGTGTTTCTTTGACTACTGTTTCAATTTTTTCATGGGCTTGTTGTATTTTTTGTGTATTCTGTTCAGTTTTAAGTCGAACATCTGCCAGTTGGTTTGATACATGCTTAACAGAGCTGTACAATTTGTCAAGACATTCTCTTTGTTCATTTGCAATGTTCTTCTGTTCAGCTGAAATATTCCTCTGTTCAGCTGACATGTTCCTCTGTTCTAAGCCTAATTTTGATATAGAATTTTGCATAGCCTCTTGGGATGCTTGCATAGCTGTTAAAGATGTTTGTATCGCCAAAAGAGTCATTTGTAGATCTTTTGGGTATTTTTCAGCATCTGCAGCTTTAGACTGGTGAGTTGGACTCTGAGCAGCTGATGTAGGTGCCGAGGAGGAGGAAGGGTGTGTTTTTGTCATACTGATGGTAGTTTTTTTGCTAGTAATTACAAAGTAACAACAGTAAAAGAGAAAAAAAGAAAAAAATCTCTAAGAGAAAAGAGGAAGGAGACTTGTTTATAAATCAAATAGCCACAGGGTGGCAGCAAAGAGTTACTTTGTCTTTATGTGATGTACCAAAGAGGACTAAAAAGAACATGTCTGCCCATCGAGACAACAAAGGTAGTTTTTCTATCACTTAATCTACAATAGTTTTTTATTTTGATTCTTCGCCCTTGGGGAGATTAAAAAAAAGATCTTTCTTTCCAGCCTCATATTTTCCAGATCTCAGTTCCTCTCCCCTAGATTAGTCACCGCTTAAACTCCATGGGGGGGGATTCCTCCCTCCATCAAGGGGGCTTATCTTTCTTCTTTATCCCGATTAGTATTTGCTTCAAGTTCTTTCACGGGTAATATTGGAAAAGGTAGAAATGCTCACCCAGCAGGTCCGATGTACTTCAAGCTGTTGTTCTATGCTATGTCCAGTAGTCTATGGCTTGCAGGGAGCGGATCTCTCCCCTGTGTTGTTCAATTGAGAAAATCCCGAGTTTCTCTCAGTAAATGTGGAGCCACCACACCACATCGCCCAGAAGTATGCTCAGGCTTCTATTCCCTACCCTGATTCTCTTGATTCTTGCGGGCCTGTTTGGTGAACGACTGACAAGTGCAGCCATTGTCAGTACGATGCCTCTCTCCGAGACAGAAGGCAAAACTCATGTGGGTCCGTAGGAGACATCTTGGGCCCACATTTCGAGCACTTTTGAAAAGCTGCACACTGAGCTATCAAGAAGAAATGGATAGTGAACGGAAGAATAAAGTCAAAGAAGATAGTAAGAAGATGTATATAACTATCATTGGGGGGGGGGGAAGGGAGAAGAACTGTTTAACCAGGGAAAGGTAAGAGTTCTTAAACTTGGAAAAGGTATTTTTAACAAGAACAACAATAGAATAGAATAGAGTAACAAATGGCTTGCGGCAAAGCGATCGGTGGTCGAAAGAAGACTGGGGAAAATGGTGGGCACTCCTCCCGTTATAGCATAGCATGGGAGGAGTGTGGAGTTCCTTCCAAAATCCGTTAAAGCTTTGAATTCTATCTGGCTGCAGGCACTGCGCAGGCGTAGCACTCATAATGTGTGAAGCACAGTGACGACAAAGAACACCAGTAACTATTTGCCATAGCATCTTTCTAACTCCTTCTCTTTTCTTACTTTCTATTCTATGTCAACACTGAAGTATTTGAGTTAGAAACTTTACAGAAATATTTAGGGAATGAATCCTGGCTTCCATAAGTGTGTAAAAACATTAGGTTCCATGGGCAGTATTTTTTCACTGCTAAACTCCAGAGCCCAGATTTTGTAGATATACTCGTATGATTAATATTGTGTCATGGTAGAGGAATTATAAGTATGGAAAGAATGTTTTAAAAAGCAGTCTATAACCATTGTATTTACCGCTGTAAAAGTAGCAAAATACCCGTGGGTACTTGAAGAAGCATGGGCCACTGAGGATTTAATCTGAAAAACAGGGCAAAAGCAGTAATTAAAAAAATGACCTATGTAAATTGCTACGAACCTATACTATATTATTTTGGCATCAAACCTTTTCATCAGGAAAAACCCTTAGGTGTTAATTTGATTCTAGCTTTTGATATAGTAACACAAGAGAAAAGGGGTTAGCTTGCAGAACACTAGACTAAGGCAAGTTCACATTTTCAGATTCCTTCCCAAAATATGACTTACCTTTGAATATTCCCAGACTCATCACTGTGGGAAGAACCACTCTGTGCAGAACAAGCTTCTGCAACAAACATGGAATCAATTTCTGTCAATGTCTCCTGGGCATCAACTGACTTCTCTCTTGACCTCATACTGTCATTTTGAGAATCCAGTGATACAATATCAGAAAGGGAACTCATAACACCTGAATCTTCTGTGGTGTCCTCTGAGGCAAAACAGCTGCTAACAGAATTGGTCTCTTCTATTTCAGACAGATCCAGAACTATATCTTCCATGCTAGAAATATGTGGAAGCTGTAGGTTGCCTAGACAAAACATGGCAAAGCATAGTTAAGCACAATTCTGTATTCTTTTGAAGAGTGAATATTTCAGAATTTATCACCATGAGGTGATTCCCACTACCACCCATACGTTTTTGCCATTTTGAATGAAGTTATGTTTCGAAAGTTAATTGTGAGAGTGAGAGTATGTTTCCATGAACTAAAAATCCAGTATGTTATGTGAAGTGTCTTTCATATGGAGGACACGGAGAATTTGAGTAGGCATGTCATACTAACTAGGAATAAATGGAATTTTTCACAAACAGTATATTGTAAAACAATATACCATACACTTTTAATAGAGATCACTGTTATCTCTATATAAAATCCACAGAAAGGAGAGAGAAGCTTATCATGTGATGCAGTTGCTCTGCAAGCCAAAGGGCACACAGAGTCCCCATTAAAGGAATTAAAGACAAACAATTAATTCCATGTAATTACTGTGGGATCATTAAATCCAAGAAGTAATGCAGACTGGACATATTTTGAATATAAGAAGTCAAATTTTTATGGTGATCCCACAAGAGAAAAAAAAACTCAAGAACACAACCAAAGTAAGAAAGTACTGTATCATTGAGTGCATAATTATCTTCATATGTTGTATTGGTGGATGGCCAAAAATAAACTTACTGCTATATCGGTACAATGAAACTCCCCATGCACCTCACATGTTTGCTCCAGAGGGCTAGGGGACTTTCCAGAGCAGAACTGGGACTGTGGAGGACTGCAGCAAGGAGGAATGCAAGGGGAAGCCCTGCTGGGAAGACTACTCATATAATGCTGGATTTAACTCACAACACTGTTTCAAAACTGATGTAAAATGTTGTCCAGAAAGACCATTTAATTTTAAAATTGGAAATATCTCAAAAGTAATAGGATCAGATAACAAAGTCAAACAGAGTGAAGTAATTCTGTTTCAGTTCAGCAAGTGAGAATTAGGTCAGCTCATCTCCAAGTGCAAATTACATGAATGTCTCCCACAATCCAGGGCTGCACACAGTTTAATCTTGATAATTATTTCCATAAGTGCTTGACATGTTGACAAATGAAGAAAACAAAGTATACATTTTTAAAATGAAATATTTAAATATTTTCCATCTGGATTCTTCTAAGCCTATAATGATGGTTTTATACTCTTCACTCACTTGCATACATAGGTTTGTTTTAACAAAGAATTAATTATTTCAAAGTGCTTGAATAATTATCCGAACACCTTGAAGAAAAGAGCTCCACCCATGGATCTCCTCTCTCTGCAGACCCTTGGGATGTCCTCTGGTAGGACTGGAGTCACAGACTGATTTTTGGTGGGGATTTTTTCATCTTCTTAATGAATAGAAACATAGAAATAGAGCGAGTCAGAAGGGGTCACCTGGGCCATCTAGTCTGACCCCCAGCTCCAGCTGGCTCCGCTCACGACATGCCCATCATGTGCATGTCCAGCTTATCTTTGAACCCCTCACCGATGGGGCCTCAACGACCTCTTGTGATATGATATTCAACAAGTTCAATATGATATTCAATAAGTTCAGGTGTTTTTACTGCACAATAATCACTGGATGTAATGGATGTTCTAGGAATGGAAATAAAACTAGTATCTTTCACACAGAGTATCTTTCCTGTGAATGTTCCTATAAGTAATTAACCTTAACTGCATGAGTCATTTTATTAGCATACCAACGCACACACTCTCACAAGGTTGATGAAGTACATGCGGCATGTTTCCAGGGGTATAACTGGCAATACATCTACTGATCTAAGCCATTTGAGTGGTTTAAAATCCCATTGACTTCAGTGGGAAAAACAATTAACTAAATGAATGCAACTCTAATTGAAATCAGTATGACTTAAAATGCTTAAATTAGTCTAGATGAAATTCTTAGGTAGCACCCATAAACCCACCTTCCTGGTAATAAGCCCTACTGAACTTAATTTTCAGAAGAAATCCGTGTGATTGTACTGTAATCCTCTTTCCTTTAACAGTGTATTTTAGATATACAAGATCCAGAAAAAAATGTAGCACCCATTTAAAAAATATGACTAATACCATAATTTTAAAAACCTATTCATGAATTAAGGCCATATATTTGTTACATATCAGAGATCACACTTTAAATAAAGTACTTTGTTTCTTTGTCAATGGAATTTTAAATAAAATCAAAGAATAACTCTTCTTGATTAATGCTATACACTGACCATTAAGCACAGAAATAGATTCCTGACTGTACAAGAAATAAAATAAGTTTACAAGTTACAATTAAAGCTCAGCCAATTCTGATATCAATAACCTTTGCACTGCAGAAGTTTCTGGCATTGCCTAGAGTTTGGAAAGCAGTAAGACATCCAATTTTTACAAGTAGTTTTTGGTTTTTCAAATTAAAATTGAACATATGTACACACTCTTTAAAATAAATGAATTATTTTGTTACAGGTGCACTGTATCAAGGAAATAAAATGATAACAGTGTCAATAGGAACAGAAAGAAAAATTTTATGTAATAATTCACAAGACAACTAGGAAACTTGATCAGAACCACTACCCGACACCAAAAATCACATACAGTATTTTCCAGCTGTGAGTAAAAATAGAATGCATGAAGGACAAAGGAAAGATGTAACACAGTATCAGAGAAGTAAAGCCCGCAGTAATACAAAGCAGACATTTGGTTTATGAAAAATGCACAATGCAATATATGCTGATGCTCATTTCTGTATATAAAAATTAAATGGCTCTCCCCATTTCTGCTAAAATCACACAGAACAAAGGATGGTTTGCTAATGCTATTATCTATGTAACCTGTTACATTAGCTAGCCAGAAAGGGAGCAGGACAACAACTCAAGACATGTGAGATTTTTGTCTCTGCACCATAGCAGTTATGCCATGGAGTTTATTTATTTTATTTATTTTTCAATTTATATCCTGCCTTTTTCCTACAAAGGGCTCAAGGCAGCTTACATCTCCTCCTCCATCTTATCCCCACAACAACAACCTGTGAGGTAGGCTGGGCTGAGAGTCTGTGACTGGCCCAAAGTCACCCAGGTGGCTCCATGGCTGAGCGGGGACTAGAACCCAGATCGTCTGAGTCCCAGTCCCATGCTCTTAACCACTACACCACACTGGCTCTCCATTTTATACCCCATGCTGTTTAACATCTACATGAAATTGCTGGGGGAGGTCATTTGGAGGTTTGGGCTGATGACACCCAGCTCTACCTTTCCTTTACATCTAATCAAGGTGAGGTAGTGGCTGTCCTTAACCAGTGTCTGGCCAGAGTGATGAGCTGGATGAGGGCCAATAAACTGAAACTTAATTCAGATAAGATGGAGGTCCTGTTGGTGGGAGGCTCAGCTTTCCAAGTAAGTGATTTTCGCCCTGTTCCGAATGGGGTTGCACTCCCGCTAAGGGAAAGTGTGCATAGTTTGGGAGTGCTCCTAGACCCAGAGTTATCTTTGGAGTTCCAGGTGACTTCTGTGGTGAGGAGCACTTTTCAGCAGCTACAACTAGTCCATCAACTACATACTTACTTGGATGAGCAGAGCCTAGCAACAGTGACCCATGAGCTGGTAACCTCCCAACTGAATTACTGCAATACACTCTACATGGGACTGCCCTTGAAAATAGTCTGCATACTTCAGTTGGTCCAGAACAGAGCAGCCAGGCTTTTGATGGGGACCAGTAGGTATGCTCACATAACTCTGGTTAAAGGATAATTTAAAGGACCTATGGGCAGGACAGCAGAAGTGAAAGAATATGAGACTTTTGTTCCAGTTTGAAACCAAATGGCTGATTATCCTTCCTCTTTAAAAAGTCATGAAAATGGCTGGAAAACATGGGAGAGGCCCTGAAGGACAACATTACAAAAAAGGTCTCAAAAATGTCAATGAGCAGGGATCATGAGCACATGATAAATGGCTTATGTAGAGAACTCCTTGAAAAAACAGTTAACCCAGTGAACCCTGGGAAAAACACCCTAACCCTAACCAGAACCAGGAGAGGATCTACTGCTGCTTAATATGGGAGAAACATTCCCCAATAATATATTTAATACATGGAAATGGACTAAAAATAACATGACAATCTTATCTGCTGTGCATTTTGTCATAATCCTCCCAATTGAGAACTTTTTCACTAATTATGTTTCATATCTCAGCCTATACTTATAAAGAATAGTATCTGCAGTCATCCCAAGCAAACAGAGGAGTCCAAAAGTGAACTATTTCTTGTACAGATATCCCCTGTCATGGCAAGAGAAAATGCAGCTGATTGGTAAGTGACATTAAGTGTAAAGTATATCATATTTCCACACCACCACGTAACTCCAAGAAACAAATTTAAGTTCTTTATTAGTAACTTCCTGAACAAAACACTCTGAGCCCTAAAGGACTGATTTTGTGCTTTAAATAGTTTTTAACTCTTTCCCAGAATGAAGACATCTGAAATGAGAGACAAAATGTGTTTGATACTTTGTCCAATTTGCAAGGGACACTGTTTGGCTACAACAATAACAGAACTGCTCCACTTTCTGTTCTAATTTGTTATGCCCATAGCTGGAAAGGTGCTACTCTACAGTGTTCAAGGTCCAGGAGAGCTTGGGAGACACAATAAACAACAAGAACTGGAATAAGAAACAACCTGGATTACAGACATACAGATATTGTTATGCTGTACTTCAAATCTGGGGTGTTTAGCTACTGTATGAAAATGTTAATTAAAGCATGGTGATCAACCTGTGTGCTATCCTGATGAAAGAACACTGGAATGCAATAGTTACGTTGCGATTTTAAGCCTCATCAAGATCATGTGGAGAAACAAGACTTGCTAGATTAGGGGCATGATCCTCGATTCGGGTGTGAGAGGCCATGGTTTACAGTCTCAGGAAAAAAACACACTTGCATCGTAAATGAGGGATTATGTTTTGCATGTCTATCCCATGTTCAATATTTTGAACATTTTGAAGGGTCTTGGATAATCCATCAGGGCAATTGTTATTGAAACATATGGACCAATATTCTGACTGAGTAAAATGCTTCCTATGATCTTGCACTGAAAAAGTGCCTGCATTAAAGGAGTTGAGAGATGCAGTAAACTTAAGAAGGATCCATCTCCACCAGAAATCAAGGAAATAGTCTTGCAAACGTGGTAACTGCCTATGAACACCAACCTCTACCACCAAATACAGGGGCTGAGATCCCCTTGAGCAGCTCCCCCCATTTTTTTTTAGGTTGGTAATCATAACTGGATTCTGGGAATTCTTAGAAAATGGTTGCTTTAATGGACATGGCCAGTCACACAACACCAATTAGCCAGAAGACAAACAGGTGGGGCTGAAAGGTGCCCTTGCCAAATGAGGTCAAATGGGTGGGTACTATGAAGAGATTCTTTACTGCTGTAGGACACTGGGTGGAATTTCCTTCCTACAGAGGCTCACCAGGCACCTACACTGTAGTCTTCTCAATGTATTTTTAAATGTTTACACTACTTTATGGTTTGCTGGTACATGTGTAGCATTGTCTTGAATAGGACTGTTGAACACAATTTGCTCCATAATATTTGGTTCAGTCCAGATCAGAGAGCTGTAAGAGGCTGAAAGAAGTAAAGCAAGGGAAAAGAGTTTCTCAAGGGGTCAGCTGCTCTTCCGCTAGAATGCATCCACCAACACCAACATGTATAAAGGACTCTCTCATCACTGAATAAACAAACTGCTTTACTGGAATCAGTGGCTCTCTGACCATTCATTGATACTATTTATTTATTTAATTTTTAATTCTTCCAGAAGTTTTCTTTGGACATACTACTTACAGCTAAAAGAATAACAAATACAACTGAAAATAATAAACAGCACAGGAGTGTCTATAAAAGAGCCATAAAATTAAACTCTAAACCAAAACACTCTAAAATGTCTGGGAGAAAATATAAGTCTGCACCTGGTGTCAAAAGAGGACAAGGTAGACACCAGGCAAGTGTCTTTCAGGTGGGCTTTCTACAAACAGAGTACTGCAACTGAGAAGTCCTCCAGTCAACCATCCAAACCTCTTTGGCAGGGGCACCTTCCTCTCCCAAGATTTTGGTTTTGTTTGTGTGCATTATTGTGTATACAGTGGTACCTCGGCTCACGATCGACTCAGTTCACAATCAAATCGATCACGCCCATCTCCCCCCCAGCACGCCCATGATCACGCCTGCCTCCCCCCGAACATGCCCGCTTCAAATTTTTGTGATTAAAAAAATAGTTACAGAACAGATTAACCTTATTTACACTCAACTTTATGGGAAAATTTGACTTGGCTCACGACCAATTTGGGTCACGACCAGAGTCCTTGAACAGATTAAGTTCATTAGCCAAGGTACCACTGTACATACTTCCTTAGAATTATGCTATTTTCTAACATCGTCACACATTATACAGTTACATGTTAGGACATTCCTCCAAAGTTACAGGTCTACCATATAGACTGGTTTCATATATAAGCCCTCTTCCCTGGGAAACCTTAGAAGTCTAGTTCTGTGAGAGCAGCTAGGGAAGTCTCAGTATACTGACCAAACTAAAACTCGCAGCATTCACTGGGGTGGGGAATCAAACCAGTTAACTTATATTGAACCAAAATTACATTTGTAGTGTGGACAGGTTTTCCTCTACGGCACTAGTCTTGGCCCATCCCTTTGCTCTTGGAAAGGAAACTTTCTGCACATGAAAATAGTAGCTGTGAGTCAATTATAACAACATGGCTGACATGTTAGCAAAATGAACTAAATTCATATTCTGTCTTCTAAATACACCATGGCTGAAATCCAACACATACTCATAGGAGCTTGACTTCAATTGGACTTAGATGCACATAACTTTGTCTTGACTCTCAGCTCATCAATTTTACTGCTTTACTAAAATAAATTATAAATATTCATTTATTTAGTAAAGCAATAAGTCAAACATTTTTTGGGGAAAAAAACCACTTTTACATGCAGTCTAATACCTATAAAAACAAATGGCACAGTATTTTGGCAATGTGAAAAGAATTTAGAGTATACGTAAAATGATGTGTGTGTGTGTGTGTGTGTGTGTGTGTGATAAATAGGGCAAGCATGTGAAACAAATCACATGTGTGCAACCTATCACACAGAGCTGACTGATCACACAAATATGCTAATCCTTTTAATTTGGAAAGTGTTCAGTTTCTAAGATGATATGACTCTGCTTTTGGGTGAGAACTCATTTGGAAGAGCCTTGGTAGATGCTCTCTCCACTACTCCCTTGTGTATGGAGCAAGTAACAGATGAACTAGTGCAACAAGGGCAACTGAAGTTGGAAGTAATTTGAAAACAGTTTTCACAGTAAGACGCCTTATAGTTCAAAAAGAATGCAGCAAAAACAAATTCTGTTTTTGCCTTTTCCACATGGCAAAACCAAAAAATTCCATGTAGCCAGAAAACAAGTAGTAAACAGCAGTACCTTTATTGGGGTATGTATGTTTACTGTGGATCAGCTGCATAGTCAATCCTATAACGCTATAGTAAGTCCTCTGAATTCAAATTTTTTGTCTGTCACATTTGTGTCCCAATATTCATTCCTATGAAATGTCCACAGGAGCAAAGAAAGGAAACTGCCCTTTTCATACTGGGGACACAAAACTACCATTTTCATAGCATCAATTACTTGCAGGATATCGTCACAGATATGAAGAGAGGAGAAATTTACTAGATTTGCTTTTTAATGTGAGTTTAACTCATTTTGCATTTTCAAACCAATACAGATACCAAAACTTAGTTTTCCTTCAAAATCTGCATTTCCCCAACAGGGTATTGCAAACAAAACATGCATGCAAAACTGTTTAGAAAAGGGCACACAAACATGTGTCCATTTGTGAAATATCCCTCATCTTTATTTTGTGCTGACTTTAGTACCCCAGGCACACAATCTGTACTTTAAGTTACACATAAGTAAATTCTCATGTGTAAATTGCATCTCCCACTAATTCATTTACAATGTTGTCACAAAATGTCTGTTCTAAAATGTCCCCTATTTTTTATCAGTTTTAAAAACACTTTAATTAATGAAAATGCCTGAGGTGGCAAAGTCACGCTGAAAGATCCAAGGAATAGGTAGGTGGGGTGACTTGGTGATCCCAAGTAAAGGCTCTGAAAACTCAAAGCTAGTTCCAATTCAGATAGTCTTGGTCTTATTTAAAGCTAAGACTCAAAGCTAACATCTCCAGAAATAAAATCCATTGAGGAAAAGCCATACCATGATACTTTTACAGTAGGTCAATCCATTGTTATGTAGAGGAAATTCAATATGTTTTGCTACGTTATGCACATTTTCTTGGTTTGCATAACCTAAGAAAATTAAAATATAAATTACCTGTGCTTGCAGATAGCTGAAGTGATTTATATGCAGATTGCAACCCCTTGAGGGTAAATTCCAAACCAGAATAAAGCTTTTGCATTTTTATACTCTCAGGCACTTTCTCCTGGGGTTAGAAAGTCACCCCAGAAGTGAAACCTGTTGGAGTTGTTTTGAGAAGGAATGACATCTAAAAAATGAATTTTATTAGGATATTACTTGAACAAATATGATTAGACAAAAGTATATACATGAATGTGTGAAACTGGAAAAATAAATGCCAAGTTTTCCTGTGAATTTAAAGAAGTTCTGAATGTTCAGGATGATGTGAACTTTAGAATGGAGAAATGAGAAACTAAGATAATAAAATTGACAGTTTTGTGTAACCCAAATCACAAAAAGAATTTTCATACTCATTTTTCAAAAACTTCTGCATGCATGTTCCAAATATATGTGGGTGCTACAAGCAATTTCCTCTTTAAAAAGGATTTTTTGTACTCACTTTTCTGAATTGTGCACATTTTTGTGTGCACATTTTGTTTAATTGCACGGCAAAACTTTGAATAGTGGAAATAGTGCCATCTAACTGATTTCTAGTTCAAGCTGAGGTGAATGTGGGAAGTTCATATTAAAATGTTAACCAATTTCTCCATCATCCCTAGTTGCTATCTTGTACAATCTGAATTATACAAGTTTTTGTTACTGTTTTAAATTCAACTCTACTTTTTTAACTGTGTTGTATATTGGTATAGTTTTTGGTGTTTTAAGTGAGCAATATCATATTTTTAATTAAATTTAAATTTTAAATTGGTTTTTAGCAACCTTCAAGAATCCATACTAAATTAACTTCTCTTTGATGCCAGGTTTAAAGCCATTCTAGTTATTATAATTTTAAGAGAAAGAGAGACATTTCACTTATATTCCTTTTTTAAATTCAGGCATAAGGTATTAAGTCTCAGCAGCTGTCTTGCAGGGCCTCTAAACATTATTAGTGCTAATGGTTGCATGTAAGAAGGAGATCCATTATTTAGAACAAAAATGCTGATCAATATTTCAAATGTACGTATCAGCCAAGGGGAAATAAATTATAAGCTGTTCTTTCTATTAGTCTTTACAAGAATTGGTTGTAGATATTGGATTACTTGTGCCCCATCTACTGGTTAAAATTATTCTTGACATGATCATGCTCTCCAAAAAATACATTTATTATAAGCTATTGGGCTAAGACAGAGAAAGTTCATGCTCCATAAAACAAAAAGAAGTTTAACATCCTTCGTAATAGCTCCACTGGTCTAAAACCACAAGTTGTTTGGTGCTTTTCTGAGTACCAGTTTTACTTATGATTAAATTTTGAATCTTTAATGAACATAGAGGAAGACAAAAAAGCAGTATGTTCTTCTCAGTTAAATATTTGCACAGAGGCACCTTGAAATGGTAGCTCAGACAGGAGCTGGCTTTGCTTGGGCTTCCCCCTTGCCTAATGGCAAAGGCCAAGCAGAGCCCCAGGGAACCACTACCTCAAAACTATTCTGGTGCAGAATAATAGCTTCCCAGTGAGCAAAACCAACTGAGCCATCAACTTAAGTTGCAAGAAATGCCTTCAAGCTAAGTCTACACTGGAGGCACTTCAGACACCTTATGATATTTCCAAATGGGACTGGCTACTTGGAAGGAGTAGGAGTTTTGGGGAGGGGGAAGGGCATCAGCAGAGGCCTCGTTAGCCAGAGGGGGGAGAATGACTGAATTTGGCTTTCAGGCTGGAGGTTCTCCTTTCCTGATCTATTCATTCCCTGTACCTGCTACTCTGATCACCTGGAGCTTTTCAGCTTTGGGGCCAAGATCCCTCTGAACCTTGCTTGTCAGAGATCCATGTAACTGGAGTTGCCAGAGTTTGTAGCTGAAGCCTTCCAGAGGTCGACACTGAACTATGGTTCTTCTTTGGAATCAAGGTTCTAAGGGGACATCTACTTGTTTCTTCCATCTATGGAAGCAACTTTATGCGCATAGAGTAAGCCCTAGAAGTAAGTGCACTGAACACAATGGGACTTATCTCTGAATAGACATGAATAGGCACAATAAAACAGAGTGGGAGGCTAGAATACAGAACTTCATTCAAACAGGCAGATAACGTGAGAACTGTTCCACTTACAGCCTTGTCCCAATGCACAGAATTCTAGTACCATTTTTAGTTTGAATTCTTGTCTCAGAAACACATTTCTGTTCAGCAGTGATGCTTAACAATGAACTTTAATAGCTAAATTTACATTAAAATATTAGAAAGGATGTTGGGAATATATGTAAAGCCACTTTGATGTCAAGGTGCTTTTCCCATTGAAAACAAACTAAATAAAGGTGAGCCAGTATTTCATTTCGAATGTTTATGGAAAATATTACAAAGCATGCAAGCAAAATATGCATCCTATAAAACTGCTAAAACTTAAGTATTCCTCACTCTACTTGTGTGAACACGTGACAATTTCAGAAATGATCTAAGATTCTATGAAGCTGCAAAAAGGACAAACTATTTAAACTAGCAAAGTGCATTATATACCTGAAAAAAAAAACCTAACACCAACAACCTTTTGAAAATGCAAATAACATTTCAGTTTGCATGTTTCATGATTCAGCATGGTTAAAAAAAAAAGCCTTGCCTATAAGCTTTTCACATGAAAAATAGTTACCATTGCCAAAAGATCTGAAATTCTGCTAAATAGGACCTGCTTTAAAAAAACTGTAAGAATGTTATGTATATTACCCTTGCAAACAATATAAAAATGAAATGTCTTGAATTAGACTTGTGAAGCAAACAGTATTTAGAATCACTTGATACAGAAATATTAAAACAGTTGAATGCATATGTAAGGAACCATAAGACAGTTAAAGGTGGCAATAGCATACTATTTTCCTACTAAAAGTAGGAAAAAAGACTGAATGAATGCAGTGGTGTGCTTCTGTACAGGTTTACTATTATGACTGACAGAATCTTAGCAATACAATCCTATACATAATCTGCTTGGATGTAAGTCGCACCATTTTCACTGGGCTCCAGCTAAGTGTGTATAGAATTAAAGCCTCACAATATAATCCCATATGTGCCTACTCAGAAATAAGTGGTACTAAATTCAAGGGGTCCTATTCCTCACTGATTATGTATAGCAGTCCTCCTCAACCTGGTGTCCTCTAGATATCTTGGCCATCATCTCACATCATCCTCAGCCAGCAGGAACAATGATCAGGAATGCTGGGAGCTGAAGTCCAAAGCAGCTGAAGGGCCCAGGCATAGGAAAGCTCATATGTGGGATCAAAATCCTAAAGGAGAGGTAGGCAACATGGTCTCCTGCAAATATTTTGGATGGGAGCTCCCATAATCCTCAAGCAGCATGGCCAAAAGCCAAGGATTCTGGGATGTGGTAGCCTAAAACATTTGAAGGGGCCCATTTTAACCTATCAATCCTATACACTTTTACTTGTAGATAAGTCCAATTAAATTCAGTGGAGCTTACTTCTGGGTAGACATGTAGAGAACTGCTCTTTAAATTGCTTATTATTTGTGGGGAAACCAATGGAAGGCACCTTGTATTTTAGCTTTGATTAAGGCACACCCAAATGCTGGTTCATTCAAATGGCACAGAACAATATGAATAAAGAAAATATCTCATGTGTTTGGAAAAGTACTGCCTTATAAGCCAAAAGAGAAACAAATAAACAAACAAAAATACACAGAAAAGACTGTGTTTTCAGCAAACAGTTGCATGTATGAAAAACTTTAACATCTTAATCAAACTAAATTCTAGTTCTATTAAGCTTACAAATAATTCATCATTTTGAATCAACATTATACTGAACAGGTTACAACAATTTCTTTATAGTCCTACAGAGAATTAGTCTCACATATGTGAATGAATTTTAGCTGAAAACTTTTCTGTATACTAAATGAACATGTGCAAGTTCAGAAGAAAGAGACAGAAAGATCCAATTCAGAGGAAAATGAACTTCTTCCCATATGGAAGGGAAAAGGCAACATAAAGAGAGCTAGGGTAGTAGAGGCAACAGGTTTCAGAAGTATGGAGACCAGAGGAAGGAGAAAACTGTGTCAGACGGGCTTGGAACGTGAAGGGAATGATGCACAACAATAAACTGTTGGAGGAAAAAAGCAAATACATTAAACACTGCACCAACTGTACTTTAGGCTACATTTGTATACTCTAATAAGTAATTCTAAGTAGACATGTACTGGGTTGTACTTTATATCAACACATTTATTTGTGCTTGCTGCTTGCATGGGCAACACAACTCAATATTTGTAAAAAGAATCACATCTATATCTTCTACCACAACATCAGTATTCTCAGCAGACACATTGTTCTGCAGATCTCCAGTCAAACTAAAGAAATTCAAAGCAAGGATGAGACAAATGCTCTTGGTCAAAACATTTGGCTTGAATAAGTGATGGAAGTGACATGTGGGCCCTAAAATTTCATTCATTCCAGCCACTGGGGGTAGTGAAATGAACTCCAACATCTGAGGGGTGAGCAGCAATACCAGTACTTGGGGTGGTCCTTCTCTAATTCAGGACTACCATAGACAACAGCAGCAGCAGCTCAGCTCCCATCTCCCAAATGCTGTGCCATTCTGGGGCACTGTGGAGGTCAATGGCGGGTGTCACTTCTTACAATGCCACAGAGTGGCAGCGGCAGTGGCCAGTGTGGAGGAAAATAACAATGGTGGGCTGGATGTAAGAGGAGCTCTGCTAACATCCACACCTAGGACAGCAGAGCAAAAGCAGTAGAATAATTACTACTGTTGTTTTTAATGGTCAGACCCAATCTAAACTGGGAAATAAATCTGCACCTGAAAAATATTGGCAGAATGCCTTCTTCCAAATTAATCACATGCAAGTGCTGCAGCAGTTTGGGGAGCATTTCACAATAGCTCTGGGTTCCTTGAAAAATGTCCTCCATGCAGTAAAATAATGTTTTACAGGAACATTCTTTTTGTTCTCATATAACCACTCCTCGGAACATGCAAGGCTCAGACTCCTTCTGGATCTAACTTTGAGTAGACACCTTATGACCACATCACGTCTAAATAAGACCATGTCTCAAAATGTTTCACAAGGGCATCTCCTACTGCAGACAAAGCAATATTCAGTGAAACAGGCTGCAATCCTATAAATACTTTGGAATAAGTGCTAATCACAGACATGTATAGGACTGCACTGTTAGGTTCCATCCTAAATGTGTTTACCTGGATATAAGTCTCACTGAAGTTACTGGATATTAATTTCCAGTAAATGTACTCATTTATTAGAGTTTTTGCAAAATATGCATGCAACAGAACACTGTTTTAAGATATCCACAGAATAAAAGTGCAATCAAAGACAGAATAATAAGTTAGAAAAAAGCATATTAGTAAATTAAAGGAGGAAAATGCATGTACTAGTAATACTAATACCATACACAGTATGTGTATATATATGCTTGGAAATGAAACTAAATAGGCTATCAATATTGAAGTATCTTCTATCCATGAAATTGTGAAAAAAAAACCAATTGTATATGTACAGTATATAGTGTTTGCTATTATCTATGGTTTTGGGCATCCATTGGGGGGGTTGGAACCTATTCCTGTGGATATGGGGGTCCTGGTGTGTGTTTCATTAGCCAAGGCTCTCTGGTAGTTAACAAAAGTTAAAAACACAAACAAGAATGAGAGAATAAAACCACAGCAATTGTGACTGAATCAGCATAGAGAGACAGCAGTGGTACAGGATAAAATGCAATATTAAAACTAAAGTTAAAAAATGAACTGTTAAAATACTGGGAAAAAAAGGATTTCACATGATGCCAAAAAGAATACAGAATAGGTGCACCTCTTTGGGGAGCTCATTCCATAGCTGGGGAGCCATAATTGATTAGGGCTTTCTCCTGGTAGTCAACTCCTTACATCTTTTGGAGTGGGCTCCTGGAGAAGGACCCCCAAAGATTACTTCAGGTTCCATATGGGATGAGGCATTCCTTCAGATAAGCTGGCCTCAAGCTTTAAATGTTAATGCCAGCACTCTGATTTGGGCCTGGACGTCAACTGGCAGCCAGTGCAACGGAAGCAGGATTAGTGTAATATGTTCTCATAAGCCAGTCTCCATTAGCAATCTTGCTGCACTGTTTTTCTAGTTATTCCTAAATGAGGAGCTGTGAGATGGCAACTTGTCCAGATGATGTTCTGTAAAATTCCGAAAATGGAATCTGAAACTAAGTATCCTAAATGCAAGTTTAACCACCACATCCTTCCTTCCCTCACTGGCCTTTGTAACAACATATGAAAGCTTGAAACTGCAGCGACAGAGCCATTATTGTAAATGGACTGTGCATGTATGGAACTGTTCCATCTTTTACATCTAAGAAATACAGCAGTACAACTACAATAGTGCAAATAGAGCATTACCGACTGTGCAAACATTTCCGAAATTAGAAAACTAGCCTCAGAGGGGAAAAGGTCATGCACCCATCAGGGTCCATAAAATTGCCAGTCACCCCAACAGGGTTACTATTTTGGGGTGGCAAAACACCTGAGAAAGCTGGAAGAGGGATGTGAGAATTTTCAAATTTGTATTCAAATGAATCCACTAAAATTGTCTTTCATGAGGACTCCCTGAATCTCCTAACCCTGAACTTAAATTAATCCTATGTTTTATACATATTATTTATTTCTCTTCCATTACCTAGTTCTGTTTTATACACCTATCTGGATGTGTGCCTCCCACGTAAGGGACCAAAAGACACAAGGACTCTGCATATAGGGCCATAGGTGTATGAGCCCAATCTATGCAATTTTTTTCATCTCAAAAACCGAGGAAAGGTCATGTGAACTCAAACTTATACAATGAAGCTTTCCTACCAAATGTTCTATATCTGCATTGGAGACAGGACAGGCTGCATTCATCTGCTCTTTCACTGCATGATGAGGATTCACAACTCAGGTATGCAAATAGGTTGGAGACCTATAGGATTGTAGGGGTTCTACAGAATTCCATCTCAAGTATAAAGCAGGGATAGGAATCTGTAGGTCTTCAGATGTTATTGAATCTTACTGGACCCTTATCCTCATGGCATCGGCCATGTGGGCTGGGAAAATGGGGAGCTGTGACTTGAATCAGATGCTACTTTCCCCTCTCCATCATGAGGGCCAGGGTAGAATTGAACAGAACCTAAGTGTTTTAAAAGTTTGAGATTGTTCCCTAGCAAGTACTATAAGAAAAGAGCTCAAGCCATGAATTCCTCTAACAAGCTTCCTATAAAATATGAATTTTAGTTTGCATGCACACAAAAATTTTGATATTTCTATAATCAGGCAAAGTCCTACTTAAAAAAACTTTTGACACTAATCTTTGAATCCTCTGCTCCAAAGTTGCACTAGATATACTCCTCCTAATGGCCAGGTTATCAGTAAAACCAAGGGGTTTTACCTGTGCAGTGCCAAATTATCTGGAAGCTGTAAGTAATAAAAAAAAGTGGAAAACGAAACAAACTTTAAAAAATGGAGAGCAAAACAAACTTAAATGTAACAAACACTACATAATGAAACTCACAATTTTAGCATAAAAATGGAGGAAACATCATATTTGCAACCATTATCTTCACATGATAATGATTATTATCAATAAAGATTTGGCACTGCTGGATTCAATATATTAATTAGTTAAGTTAATATAATGCATTGAGTACTTTAAAAAGTTAACAGGTTGGAAAGGAAAAAAAACATGTATGACTGGAAAGAGAACAGAAGAAAGTCTGGAAAAGCCCCCCCACCCCCACACTTTGCTGTCAGAGAAGCAAGAAACAGAAATATACAATTATTCAAACATACGTTTAGGTACCAGCTTGGTTGAGTCTGTAACATCTGCTTCACTGTACAATACAGTTGGGTCCATAGTATCTGTGTCTGGAGGAGGGTATGGTGGGGGTGGGGGAATCACTAACTGGGGTGAACCACGCGTGTTGCCTCTAGGAGGCTTTTGTGGCACATGCCGTCCATTACCTATAAGGGAATCAATTGGAATTCACTAGTTACTTATATCAAGCCAAATATCTACTGTTTAGCTTTGCTACAATGTATGCAATAATCAGCTTTCCCCTAACCATCATCCACTAATAAGTGTATGGAAAGTAGACTATGCCAAAGTATAAGAAATTTTTAATTGTTATCTCAAAAAATGCTGAACTCCAAATCATGCTTACACAAAGCCATAATAGAGCAACTTGTCATATATAATTGCTTACTTCTATTGCCTTTATCACAGTTTTGGTTTGGAATTATTTGATCTGGTCAGGACTGAACATATGGAACAAATTTACTGAGTAAGTCTTCTGACCATTTCAAACAAACAAAATAAATAAACATTAAAAGGAGAAACACCCTTTCATCATCATCTCCTCTCCTCTCATATCATAATTTCTTTCCTCTGCCTGGCATTTGCGCTTATTACAGTTAAAAAATACCAGCAACCAACATCCATTCACATAATCTGCATATATCCCTAGAAGCTATGTTGGTTTCAGATGAGCAGGTTGCTTACCTGTAACTGATGTTCTTCGAGTGGCCATCTGTGCAGTCACACATACGGGGTTCTGTGCCTGCGCAGTGCCTTTGGCCGGAAGATTAACAGCTAACGGTTTTTGGTAGGAACGCCGCTCCCCCTCCCCCCTAGCATTATATAAGGAGCGGAGTGTCCACCATTTTCCACTCTTTGAAAGACCGACATTTGTTCCCTTAATAAAGTTTTGTCAGCATGACAAGAGAACCAAATTATTAGTGGTACGACAAATATCTAAAGAGATCATAGTATCGAAAGAAGACAGTCGGACCACCCATGACACCAAGCGGGGTCAGAGGGTGGGTTGTGTGACTGCACAGATGGCCACTCGAAGAACATCAGTTGGAGGTTGGTAGGCACTCCGCTCCTTATATAATGCTAGGGGGGAGGGGGAGCGGCGTTCCTACCAAAAACCGTTAGCTGTTAATCTTCCGGCCAAAGGCACTGCGCAGGCACAGAACCCCGTATGTGTGACTGCACAGATGGCCACTCGAAGAACATCAGTTACAGGTAAGCAACCTGCTCTTCTTTGTCGTGGCCTCTGTGCATCACACATATGGGTAGAATAACAAGCTTACCCCAACTGGAGGAGGGAGGTGTCATCAACGAAGGACAGAAGAAAGAACAGCTCTGCCAAAAGAGCAATCCTGTCTGGCACGGACATCGAGTCGATAATGTCTGGCGAAGGTACACGGGGTAGCCCAAGTGGCCGCTCTGCATACATCTTCTATCGGGACCCCTGATACAAAGGCTGAAGAAGCAGCAACAGCTCTTGTAGAATGACCTCTTGGAGTAGATGGCAAGTCCAACTTAGCTAACTGATAAGACAGGACAATTGTATTTACTATCCATTTTGAAAGTCGTTGGGAAGTGACCGGACAGCGTCGGTCATGTTCTGAGTATTTCACAAAAAGTCTGTTGGAACGTTGAACAGACTCAGTCCTGGACCTATAAAAGGCTAAGCAACGACGAACATCCAGCATATGCAGAGATCTCTCTATTGGATTCGAAGGTGTTGGAATGCTGGTAAAATGATCTCCTGTTGCATGTGAAACGAAGTAGCGATTTTTGGAAGGAAAGACGACTCCAGGCATAGAACTACCTTTTCCTTATGAAAATTCAGAAAAGGGGGATCTACCCTAAGGGAACAGAGTTCAGAAGATCTACGGGCTGAAGTCACTGCAACGAGGAAGGCAGTCTTCCATGAGACAAGGCGTAGATCGATCGTCGCCATGGGTTCGAAAGGCAATCGAGTCAGTGCTTGTAAAACCACTGAAAGACTCCAAGTGGGCATCAGGGGCCTTATTGTTGGATGGAGGTTACTCAATCCTCTCAAAAATCTTTTAATCAAAGGTTGAGAAAAAATGGAGAGACCATGGATAGTTCCACGGTAATGAGAAATCGCTGCCGTATAAACTTTTATGGACGAAGGTTTAAGTCCAGACTGATGCAATTCGAAGAGGAATTGAAGAATCTGTTGAACAGAAGCCAAGGACGCCGGAAACAAGTGTGGATCGGCAAAGCTAGAGAATTTATGCCATTTCGCTGCATACGATTTTCTAGTGGATGGTCGTAGCACAGATCCGAGAATATACCGTAGGTCTGGATGTAAACTCTGTGGAGTAGCGGTAGCAGGGATCGCCGGTGGTGTCGACACCGGTGCATCACATACGGTTATCGTATCCTCCATGCAGTCAGTTTCAGCGACAACAAGTCTGGGTGTCAGATAGTGCCCTCCCTCTGGGTAATGAGAAAAGGAAGAAGAGGGAGTTGGAGAAATTCCCCCGAGAGATGTGAAGGAGAGTTGAGAACCATGGCTGGCGTGGCCACCAGGGGGTGATTAGCAGCCCCATGGCCCCTTCGTGAATGATCTTTGCCAACACTCTCATGATGAGGGGAATCGGTGGGAAAGCGTAAAAAGTCATATTTGTCCAGGGGATCATGAAAGCGTCCCCAAACGAATCCTGTCCTAGCCCCACCCTGGAACAATAATTCGTGCATACTCTGTTTTGTTGCGTGGCAAACAGGTCGATGTCTGGCTGGCCCCATCAGTGAAACAGTTTGTCGCGAACCCGACGGTCTAGTTCCCATTCGTGTGGCCGCGACATATGTCTGCTCAAGAGATCTGCGTCTATATTGCCCATGACCGCAAGATGAACTGCGAGAAGAGTGATACCTCTCGGTATGCACCAGTCCCAAATCTGCATGGATAGGCGGGCTAGTTTTCGGAACCGGGTTCCCCCTTGTTTGTTCAAATAAAAGACCGTTGCCATGTTGTCTGAGGTCACCTGGACAACGTGGTGTAGAAGAAGGTCCTCGAATGATTGCAGGGCTTTGAAAACAGCAAGAAGTTCCAGGAAGTTGATGTGGTTCCTGGAATCCCGGTGACTCCATACCCCCTGGGTACGTAGATCAGAGCAAATGGCTCCCCATCCCAGCAGAGACGCGTTGGTACCGAGGGTTACTGTAGGGGTCGAAATGGAACACCGACATTCAAATTGGCTGGTTCTATCCACCATAACAGGGACTGAAGAACGGAAGTCGGGAGTCGAATCCGTTTGGTAAGTGGATCTGTCTGTGGTTGGAACATCCCGTTGAAGAACAGTTGAAGAGGACGTAGCCTGAGTTTGGCATGCGGAACCACAGCGATGGATGCGGACATGTGTCCCAACAGGCTCTGGATAGACTGGGCGGGGACGGTTCTTGCTTGTCGGATCTGAGAGATGCACCGAGCAATAGCATGTTGTCTGTCTTGAGGAAGAAAAGCTCTTGCCAACGTCGAATCTAGTCAGGCTCCGATAAAGTTGATCGCCTGTGTAGGGAGAAGAGAAGA
>NW_025335269.1:4566373-4577678 GCF_004798865.1 Varanus komodoensis | reverse complement strand
AGGTTGGAGGAAGGCTGGTTCATGTTCAGAATGTTACAAGGGCCCTTTTTGTTTTACAAGAAACAGAATGAAACAAAAACCCGTGTTAATGGCAAAGGTTATCATCCTGTGTGGAGATAACACATTTCTGGACTTTTTGGAATGAGGGTTTCTTTGCACATCGCATGGCACTAAGCTTGTGTTCATGTTTGCATATGCATGTTTGTCACATTCATACATTAGATTTTTAGGTGTAAAACTTAAATCACCTTAAACATATAGCTAACTATTATGTAAAAACACACAGACACACAAAATGTAAAGTACGCCATGCAATTGTGCTCAAAATATGGAGGTGACAACTTATTTCCAAACAGTGAAAAGTTAATACTCTTCACTGGCACCTTGTGCAGAGGAAGAAAATAATTTTTGAAGAAAAGGATAAAAATGATAAGTGCACAGTTCTAAGTAATGGAGGTTTGGCCAGCCATGCCTACATCCCACACATTGCTCATTATATTGTTAGCTAAGTGCTATGCACTCACAAACACAGAGAAGAAGTTGAAAAGCTTACTTAAAACCAGCAATTCAAGTCTATTAAAATGTGTATAGTTCAACACTGGGTCACAGAATTGGTGAAACATGGTTTGCTAATGTCAACCTTGGTAATTCTAGAATGCTAAATGTAAATGGCAAAAGCACAAAGAACATTGTGTTTCTGTTTCACATTGGTGTATAGCAAAACAATAGATGTTGAAAATAATTTGTTATGGCTGGCTGCTTCTTTTATAAAGAAATCAAGCTTTAACAATATTATCTGAAGCAATTTCCCATCCAAACTTTGTTATAAATACCCCTTGCTGAGTGCAACAGAATATTTGCTGTTCTCAGCACTCATTTCATTTTTGGTAGCACTTTTAAAAGACAGGTTTCTAGAGTTATTAGGTGAGTTTCTCATTATGCAACAACAATAAAAAACATATTGTCCAAAAGCTAGTGTCAAAATACTTACCTTATAAGATGACATAAGGGCTGAGTGTCAAAACTTACAAAAATTATGATATTTCCAAAACAGCAAATCTCATGAGCAAAGGCTACAGGATTTGGGGGATGGTAGCCCCATAGGACCACTTTACAGGGCAATTATTATATAGGATAAATGGATCAAAGAAGGAGTACATACTAGGGGATAGTGTGCAGGGCTGGATGAAGAAAGACTGTCTAATCTAACCGAATTTTGTTTCTTTCTTTCCGACCCTCCAAATATGGGTAATGGGAACCATCACTATATTATAAAATACATGAAAGAAACTAATACCACTTGGGAAAGAAACATCTTCCTGCATTTCAAAATATCTGAACCAATTCTTTACCTGAGACCAAATCAACCATTTAATATGACTGGGATCATTACAATTACCTCCACATAAATTTATCAAGCTTCTATGCTTTCATTACAAAGAGCACCAGAGCATCTTTGATCATTAGTCTGGACTCCAATGAAACCAGAAGCCAGTCTCACTTCTACTCTAGAGATATATTTAGATATTTCATTTATTTACAGTATACCCCAGTGAAGTCGCAGTTCAGCGTTCGCAGCTTCAGTCTTTTGCAGGATTTTTCTCCGAGCAAGTCCAAGCTGATCTCCTTGTGAGTAAGCCAGTGCCTTGCCATGCGGCGGCTTACTCACAAGGAGATTGTTTCCTCCGAGTTTGGACTTGCTCTGAGAAAAAAATCTCAGCACAAGCCCGCCCCTACCCCTGCCTTGCCACATGCACCCGCCCCCCAGCTCGGCCTGGCCCGCACCTCCCGCCCGCACTGCCTTGGCAGCCGGCGCCCATCACCCGCACCAAATTCGCAGTTTTTCACAATTCACGGGTGCTTTAGGAATGTAACCCCCGCAAATTTTGGGGGACTACTGTATATGGAACAACATGCATTTTATCAGATTTGGAAACTGAAGTAAGTTACCCGCAGCTACACAAAATAAGCCAAAGTGCATTCTAAATTAAAGATATCTCATTAGAGCAGTTCAGAATTTCAACTAGTAAAAGTCTCTGTCACCCATATCAGATAAATTGATATAGCACAGGCACAGTTGCTTAACAGAGTGACACTAAAAAGAAATAGTGCTGTCTAGATCAAGAGCATAGCATTCCAAAATCAGATGTATTATTTAAGAATACATCAAAATATCCTTCTGTGAAAATGTCACCTTGAAGAGTGAAAATTTGACTGTTTTACTTTGTAGGTCCACTTCAAGATTTAGTTGTGCTCCTTTTTACTGTCTACCCATTATCTACTTCCCAGCAAATGATTCCTATCGTAACAAAGTCATTTGCAGGAACTAATCATCAACTTATAATAGTCCAACAGGTTTAATCACCATCTATACAACTATCACCTGAGGAAAGTGGGGTGATTATTGTGAGCTTTGGAACCATCCTCATGGGATGCTGCTACAAATGTTGATCCTATTCATATGCCATGTCCAGGGTGTAGGCATGGGATTCAGGACAGGTACATCTGTTGGGTGCGGTGAGTGTGATTTCCTTTGACTTGCCAAGTATCAAGCTGCCAAGTTGAAAGCTTATGTGAACAGGGTACTAGAAAGAGAGACTGAAATGGTCAACCCTTTCCCAGAGATGATAGCAGCTTCGTATTTAATGAAGGGTTATATAGAATAAAAGGAGTCAGTACCAGTGGATCCACAAGGACATTCAGCAGCCAGGGTTGTAATCAATAACAGATAACAGGTTTGGTTTGGTTTGGTTTTTTCCAAAGAGCTGAAGAACTTTGAAGAAGAGACTATTCTTCAAAGAGTACATTTTTTAAAAAGCAATCAAAACCTGTCAAACCTTTTCAGTCAAAGGTGACAGTGGACATAAAAGTGTGTACCATTATAGTAAGTGATCTCAAATCATTTTTAACTCTCCTAAAAGCTACTGTCCACCTGTAAGTTAACTTCTCTAACGCACACACATTCTGAAATAAACCCTTCCTCAGTAGTACTCTCGAACTACAGTTCTAAACTTGGTCAATAAATAAGGGCTAACAAGGATCATACATATTACTCAGTATACCACCTCCTAATGTAATTGGGAGAAGTTTTGCCCTCATCCATTTGTTTTAGTCCTTTTTCCATTTTCTTAAATTTATAAGTGAAAACATTTATACTTTTTCTACATTTTTGTGCATGATCCTGATGTACTCAAACATGCAACAGAGCCATGGCTTGCTGTACTTGAACATGCAGGAGAGCGACTGCCCTTCAGAGAGACAGTATGGACTTAATGGACCTACTGACTCTCTAAGTATATGGTAGTTTTGTATGTTCATATTCTGCCTGAAGCACTTACTCTTGAACTGAATGTGTCAGATGGGAAATGAACTTCATAAACAAATTGCTTCTGTTCAATTACTAAAATAGTTTTTACTTATTTATTAAAACATTTTTATGCCGCCCCATTCGCCGAAGCCTCGGGGCGGCTCACATATTAAGTTAAAATAATTATAATATAAATTAAAATATAAATAGTTGTGATTTCCTCTTTCTTCACAATCTCACTATTAAATCACAGGAGGAAGTTACTTTGTAACACCAAATATTTTCACATACATTGAACATTGTAGACTGTATCAGTCTGCGGATGTTTGTTTTGGCAAAAGAAAAATTCTGCTTCCTGTTTCTCTAAATACAGTGCGACTGTCCTTTTTTGTGTCTTCATTTCAGGTGGGGGCAGGGGAGAGAAAGAGAGAATTGCCTCCAGACATAAGTAGAAATGGTCAGAACCCAGCAAGCCTTGCATTAAACATTAAAATACTTTTCTAATAATATCAGATGTTTATTGAAAAGAAAGAGTGTTGCTTACTTCACTGTTAACCTTCTTTTCATATATGGAACTCAAAGTGACATACAAAGGAAATGGCAGTTAATTACTGTTACTAGTTCAGGCACTGATCAGACTATACTGAGGGAATCAATATATTGTACAATGTGATAAATTGCACTGTAATACATTTTGTTTACACTTGATTAGTTTTATTAGGATGTGAATTGGTGAATTAATAGAAATTAAAAGAATATTACTTATGTGATAATCAGATTGGAAAAGTACATGAGAGCAGCTAAAATCTGCACAAAGTTTATAAACGGCGTTGAGCAATGTCATGTTTACAATGGTTGTTTCACAATTATTGTCTCATGCATGCATAGAAAGAATATACTGAAACACAACTTCACTCAGTACAACAGGTTATCCTACAGACAGCTGTGAGCACACAAATATGTAGCCATACCACAAATGTAGCTCATACTCCAATATCCCACCCATTATCATGAATATCACAATCTCCAGAAATGGAGAATCATTAGCAATCAATGAACACTGATGATGAACAAAAGAAATTGTTTATTGAATAGTATCCTGTACTGAATAATACAAGCACATATTTATTCACAGTCATGAATCCTGACAATCTGTAAGCAATTTTAAATAAAGGCTAGTATCAACAGCTTGAGCATTTGCTTTTCTTAGAATGGCATATGACATGAAAAGACCAGAAGTACAAAAATAAATTCGGAAAACCAATTGTTAACTTACAGATCTTGGTGCTTCAACAGCAACTGATATTCCTAGCATTATACCAAGGACATGCTGTGTTTTTGTAATTGGAACCATTCTAGCAGTCTTGGGGCCAATTCATACTTCAGTTTTTGAAATTTTGGTACAAAAGTAACACCTAGATCTAAGTGACAAAACACTGTGATAACCCCATCAACTGTAAGCAGCACATGCACATTTAAATGTTCACAATTGAAAGTACTCAAATGTGCATTTTTCTGTTTTCAACATCGACAATTTTTGGACCACATGCAAATTCCCAGGCATGAATCAGTCCTTAAAAATCTCTGAGCATCACCATTTACTTCAGTTCTTCCCAAACCAAAAGATTATACTTGACAAAGGAAGCCCCTGTAATTAACCTCAAAGTTAACTGTTTTAAAAATTACTTCATTCTTGAGGAAGATGGAAGCTTATAGCGTCTAGGGCACTGGAGCTTCCTTGTATGGAGCTAAAAAACTTTGAGAGTTTCTGTTTGTCATACAATTTTATCACATTCTTAGTAAGATCTCAGTATGCTCTTGTTTGTCTGACAAGCCTGCTGGAGTTCAGTTTATTTACAGAACATTTATATGCAGCTGAACAACAAGGCCGCACAGGACAGTATGTTCAGGTACTGATAATTTTGCCAGCACTTGATGGGGACTACATCTGGAGGTCAAGCATTTGTATCTTGATCTCACCCAGATGGTACATGGTATTATTCCCAAGATATGTAGCAAACCTAGTTCAAAAGCACTCAGCAACTGCTCCATAAATTGAGGGTCAAAAGCAATTGTAATATTTCAGAAGTCATGGTGTATTTTGTGGGAAGGGCAAGGGAATAAAGTTTCCTTACAAGTATTTTGAATTCAGTGTTATAACTTTTACACATTTGCCAACTAGCAAGGCAGCAACTGTCTGTGACTTTTTCCCTTTGCAAAACTCCTTTGCAATCCTGGATTCATAAGTAATTAATAAGACTTTAATGCCACGATAAGAGCCATTACTTGGTGGTAAAAGCAAAAGCTATTACATTAAAAAAAAAACTAGTAGCTTTCTCTGTTACATGCAGAAAAGGCTCACTTTGAAATCGCAAAATTGGAAAGGACCTTAAAAGTTGTGCAATCAAACTCTCTGGCAACCTCAAGATTCTAAGACTATGTAATTTGGGCTTTGCCTAACTTGGACACTTTGTCAACTGGCCAGGGAATGAAGGACTCCTGGGAGACTGCATCCACTGCCCCCCAAGCATACATTCTAGTAACAAGGAGACCAACCTGGCCTCATCCACTGGCCAGAGAACTACTTCAATGCTTCCTTAGGAGAATTATTTAATGTCCCACTGAGAATATGTCCTGAACTGACACTATTCAAATATATTCAAAAAGTCACTTCATAAACATACGAGTAACAGATATTAATGGAATGGAATAGTCGTTAATGGAACTATTTGGCAGTACTAGGGTCTAGTCATCACTTTGCTACCATCTGCCTTTGAACTGATGAAGAGACTTACACAACTGGAAACTAAACTGGAAAACTGTGTAGAAGGAAAATATGCATCCCGAGCAATAGTTTCTCCAAATGATAGAAGCTGATTCACTGCATCCTGCTTCAGAAAACAGAGTGAGAAAAATACATACTCTTATTCACAGGAGACTATTAGATGTACAAGAAACGCCATTTAGTTGAGAGAACAAAGGAAACATGCTTTAAGAGAAAGGTTAAGAAGACAGGGCCCACCAGACCTTGACATCAAAAGAATACTCCCTTCCTCTCTGAAGAAAGGCAAAAACAAACTCCTACTTCCTGATGTCTTGTGATGGTATTTCTGACTGAGGTGTAAGGAAGATAACTAAACTTAACCCACCCATCCTTTTTGCTGAACCAATGTTTCCATTGGAACATGCTCCTGACAATGAACTTCTCATGACCTTGATCAAAGACAAATGTTGTAATAGGATAAAAAGGCTAAATGGATAAAACTAAAAGTTATAACCATCAGCAAAACCAGGAAAAAACCCTGAAGCATCTACTTACAGCCGAAAACCTTACAATGCTTACTGCAGAGGAAGCCCCACTGAAGTTACTTCTGAATAAATACGCAAAGTCTCATTCTGTAAGTTTGGTATAGCTGTTATAGAATCAAGGAAAGATTTCTACAAGAATTACACCAGGGGTTCAGGAGTTCTTTTACTGTCTAAATAAGACAAAGAAAACAAACAAAAAACCACCATCACATCTTGGCAAAGATTCCTTGCATATTCAACCGCATCTTTAATATATGCAACCAGCATCTTTAAATAAGTATGACCAACAATTCCATTGCAAAACTGCTTAACAGATCTACCTGACACCATCCTTATTTCCTAAGTGTCAGAATTGGTTTTGTATGATAACCCTGGGATGCTGATCCCCAAGACAGGCATTTCTGCAGCACAGCAAATCATGACTTATTTTGATGTTGCTACAGCAATATCTTGAGTCAAGTCTGTCTTACGCTGACACTGTTAGAATATCTTATTGCTACATTTAAGTACTATGCATGGGAGCACTATGGCACCAGAAACATCTAGTGCATCCACAGTTCCACCCTGTTCCATCTCAACAACTTACATATCCAACAAAAATGCACTGGACATCATTATATCACACCATCTTATTCCAATACTACTTCAGTTTGGGCCAACTTTCAACACTAACACAACACAGAAAATTAAGACATCATGCTGGTATGCCACATCACAGGCATACTTCAGATATCATATGCAAATTTTGGAACTAAGAAGAGAGATTTGAGTCTTTGTATAATTAGAACAGCAGTATCTGGTGGCTCTATTTTTTTGAGGTCACTGATGAGAACACTACTGGTACCACACAAAATCTATTAACTTCAGTTCACAAGGTAATCAGGAGAAAGAAGTTGGGATTTTATCATGTCTGTATCCCTCATGATTTGGGATTTATCATGTCTGTATCCCTCATGATGATTATCATGTCATGATTTTATCATGTCTGTATCCCAAAGTTTTTCTTCGAAGACAGAGGAACATATATACCTGGAGTTATCCCACTGCATTCTTACAGGAATCCTATGATGTGACTGGAGACAGAGCCTTTTCCATAACAAATCCTACCTCTGGAGATCACTTGTGCAAACTGGCACCCAGTGAAAACCCAGGAAACCTTTTTGTATGCCTTTCAATCCTGCTTCTTTTGTTCAGTTTGTCTCCATGCTGGATTTTTAACTATCAACTGCAATTTTATATATTTAATACAGAGAAAAGAGCAACAGATACAACTGCCAATGACAGCAGTAGTACAGTGACCCATTAAATATTGTTTTCTCTAAAAGTATCCCAAAAGGAAGAGTTAAAAAAAACCCTTATTTCCAAAGATGGTAAAGAGAATTATAGCAATGTCTAAGCATCATGGGTTGGATCCAGAATCTATTTTCTGTTGATGGAAGGGTTTAGCCTAACTTTTAGGGATGTTCCCTTACTAGGGTCCCCTAATCCTCTGCATAGCAGTTCAGGAGCTGAAAAGTAACTTAAGTAGGGAGGGAGTCACTTCTGCCAACCCAGTTTGAAATGCCTGCATCTGGAACCCTATGTTTTGACAGACAGAACACACCTACAGTATACCCCGCCCCCTCCTCTTTATCTTTTTTCAAAGTGAAAAACCCACCTGTTGTAACCTTTCCTCATAAGGGAATTGCTTCATTCCTTTGTTCATTTTATTTGTTATATTTATATCCCACCTTTTGCCTTCCAAAAAACTCAAGGAGGCATATGTAATTCTCTTCCTCCTTTCAATTTTATCCTCACAAAAACCATGCTGTGAAGTAGATTGGGCTGAGTGTGTGTGACTGGCTCAGTTGGCTGCCCTTTTCTTCATTTTTTCCAACTCCACTGTATCCTTTTTTAGGCATGGTGACCAGAACAGTACAGAATACTCCAAGTGTTCCTACACCATTGATCTGTCTACCGGGAGTATGATCATAACAGTTTTATTTTCAATCCATTTCCTAGTTATCTCTGTGTTATGGAGTGTGCCTGTGTCACAATAGCCACACAGTAAGTCAACATGTTCACTGAGCTATCTATCACAACTCCAAGATCTCTTTCTTGGTCAATCCCTACAAAGTCAGATCCCATCAGATTATAATTGATTGGGATTTTTTGCACCACTTTACACTTGCTTGAACTGAACCATATTTGCCATTTTAACGCTCATTCTTCAGCTTGAATATACCTTTTTGAAGTGACTTACAATCCTTTTTCGTTTTAATCACTGTAAATAATTTGGTGACATCAGCAAACCTGACCACTTCACTACTTACTCCTAAGTAGTGTATGAATAAAATGAAAAGTACTTGTCCCTGTGGAAACCCATTGTTTACATCCCTCCATTAGGAGAATAAACGATTTATTCCCACTCTCTGCTTTCTATTTTTTGTCACTGATCCATAAGCTGACCAAGTCTTCTCTTATTTAATAACTGTTATGTTTGCTCAGGAAACTAGTGCAGATTTTGTCAAAAGTCTTTTGGAAGTCCAAGTAAACAATGTCTACCAAATCACTCACATTCATATATTTAACTCTCTCAAAGAACTCTAAAAAGGAGACAGGACTTCCTTTCTACCTATTTACTATAGTAAATAGTATTAACATTAATTAATTATTTAATACTAATTACTATTAGTATTAATATTAATCATTATTTATTAGTCTTTATTATAATATTAATCTTTAACAATGTTTTCAACCAATTTAACTTGAACTAATGTTAACCTAATCGGACTGCAATTTTAATTTTAGCAATTGGTGTTACACTGGACTTTCTCCAGTTGTCTGGTACTTAAGACTATTTGATGGCTACCATCCTGGCTGGTATTTATTCAGTTTGAGTGTAAGGTTGAGAATTTCCTCTGTTGTCTCATCCTTTGCCAAATGATTTGATGAGATGGTGATGTCTCAGTTTTACACCCTTGCCATTCTTGGTAAAGATCTAAAGACACTGGTTGTGTTCACACATAACGAAAAGCCATGCTGGAAACCACACAGGCACGGCTGATTGTTATAAGTGAATTCAGCATCCATGGTATGGAATGGCATGTTTGGTTTCCATGAATCCCCACAGAGAATCAATTGATTGTTGTAAGGTTTCCAGGCTTCACCATTGCTTGCTCTTATGTGTGAATCCAGTTACAATGTTCTTCTGTGGTTTCTATGTTTCCGCCATCAAGTGTGGTGGCAAGAGCAGCCACCGTGGCATCAGACATTCCAGCTAGTTCTTCACTGTCTTGTTCTGCCTAGCAACTGCTGAAAACAGCTAATGCTGTAATCTGGCTGCCTCGTGCTTCCTTTTCCCTCTCTCAGTACACACCTTCCCAATGTCCAGGGCAGCTCTGGAATGGCTGTGGCAGGACATTGCACAATGCCATCTCCAGTAGCAACAACCACAGAAACAGCCATGCTGGGCGCTCCTGTCTGATTGCTGCCCTTTGCTGAAGCAGCATGCTGAAGTGACAGTGTGTTTATTCTACTCAAGGAGCCAGCAGTTTCCTCTTGTGAAGGCAACTTTATGCAAGAGGAGCATGCTGGCTTTGCATGGACATTGCCATCAGGGTGATCATGCTAAGCAGTCCAGGTCTCCTGTTCTCTCTCCTACCATCCACATCACTCCTATCTTGTCTCTGGCATTCCTGAAAACTATCACATGCCTCATTGTCTGTCTGTCCCCAGACCACCACAGCTGAGTGACAAACACATTCCTTCTGGCCAGCAAGAAAACTTCCCCAGACAGATGCCTAAATGTTCTTCTGTAGGAAACTCTTCCCAGCAAAATACACCACATCATTCCCTGGAATAGGTGACTGCACTGATGCTCTTCATGTGCCTGGGTGGAAGGAGAGATGTCCCTGCCAGCTTGTGAGAGTTCTGTGCACAGGCGTGTTTGTGTGTGTGGAATGGAAATATGTGCAATGAAGGGTGGGGGGGGGATAGGTGGTTGTGCGGGTGGATGTGCTTGCATGTTGGCATAGTTCAGTCAAGGCAACATGGACCACTCCATCTGTGTTCCTCTAGAGCAACAGTGCCCCTCTTGTGGGTAGGGGGTTGCTTCACTGGGCAGCAGAAAAACAAAAACAAAAAAGGCAGTTGCTGAGGCCACATCCAGGGGCATGTGTGAACCAATGAAGGACAGACAGGAAAGGCAGACAGGAGCAGTGCACCCTGGGATTGTTTTCCAGCAGTGGGAGCTAATGGGATATGTGTCACCATTCGGAATCAAGACTGAGAAGCATAGAAACCATGCATAAAAACAGTGGAAATGTGTGAACCCAGGACACAAGGTAAGATACCATGCCACATAGTTACCATGGAGCATTATTTAGTGTGATGTATGAACACACCCTATGGGTAAGCAAAAAGTGGTTCTGTCTGACGTTTGACTGCTGCTGAAGGGCAAACTACACATTACATACAAAAATGTGTAACAAAGCCTGAACCCTTTAATATGAAATCAGTTTAGGGAGCAAGCAATTTAGCATATAGGAATGTCATTCTTCCACCCCAAATCACACCCTTCTCTTGCTTTCTCATAGGTTCAATAAGCATGTTTGCCAGGTTAAACACATGCATGAAGCCCGATGGAAAAAAGCAGTGCAGCATGTGTCTGTGAATGTAGTATGCGGTGTATAGAATTGAGAGCCAGTG
>NW_025335269.1:4442869-4566273 GCF_004798865.1 Varanus komodoensis | reverse complement strand
GTCATTATGGGGATAAGAAGATAAGATTGAGAGACAGTGTAAGCTGACTTGAGTTCCTTGGAAAGAAAAAATGTGAGATATAAACATAATACATAAATTGCCTAAGGAAGTGATCACTGCTGTTGACAAAAGGAGTGTTACACCTTGAATGCATTAAGAATAATAAGAAATTGGGGTGTGTCTGAAGGTAATAGTGTCATGAGCTGAGGTTTTTTCTTCCAGCAATCACCTGTCACAGACCCTTTTCCTTGCAAATGTTTCTTTATTGCTCCCAATAAAGAAATGGAAGACAGAAACCTAGAATGGAATTCTAAGCATGCACAGAGTGGCATGTTGACCCCAGTCTAGTGTTTACCTCCAGGAACTCTCCTTATGAGCATGCCTGGGCCTCACCCCCTTGGGAGGGGCTCTCCAAGCACACCTCCTCTCCATGTACTCCTCATTCAGTTGGACTTCCTGCCTCTGCTGATACCTCACCATGGGGTCATGAACAGGGGAAGTCTGGTTTGCATCTGAGAATTCCTCCTCCCCAGAGACCCACCCCACTGGATGTACATCTTGGTCATTCCCAGAAACTGCCTAGCCCAGCGCAGCAAGCTAATCACTTCTACCTTCTTTATCTCAGAATCTTGACCTAGTCCATCCTCCACGATCACATTGTAATTTGTTTTACATTCTGATTCCAAATCATATGGGATACAGCCAGCAGTGTGTGAAAACCATTGCCCCAAACAGCCAACCTTCTGACTCCCAACTTATATTGCATGATTCACTTTAGTTAGCCCCACTATACTGAAGTGAGCTTTTTCTTATACTCTGATCTACACAAGCCTTCCCTACCTGGTTCTCTCCATATGCTTTGAATTAGTTGTGCTGGAATGAAGAAGGCTAAAACATCTGGAAGGCTGGGAAAGCTGGGGAAAGCTGGGGAACGCCAGGCTATGCTGCCACAGCAGCTGTACAAGGCTTTTTGAGGGACAGAATGTTTGAAAAGTTCTTTTCTGAACTTCCTTACTTGATTCATAGAAAGTGCATTTCATTAAGTAAGACTTTGTTCTTTCCTTTTTTTAAAAGGTTAGCACAGATAGTCTCCTTTTCCTATTAAAAATCCAATAGTCTCTCTAAAAGTAAACATGTTCTCCTATTGCAGGATCTTCCTGTTAGTAACAGTTGCATATAAATAAAGTTCTCTAAACAAACTTCTTATCTTTTTATGGAAGGAAGTTCATTAATGAGGAATTGATGTTTTTCCCTGAAGAAATTTTTTTGGGGGTGGGGCAAATCCATTACCCAATCTAAAGAAATAAATGAATATACTGGTATTTTTATTCCATTTTCACAACAGACTGGATAACTGAAACATAGATAAGGTATGTCTGCTGGTGTTTCCAAACAAACAGTACTCTCATCGCTTCCTTTCCACTATAATGCTGCCTTTTTTTCCTTCTTCCCTCAGGACTATTTAGCATGTTACAAGTTTTATGCAGGGAAATCTCATTCCTATGATGAAAACTGTTGATGTGGAAAAATTCACAGAAATGTACTTACAGATACACAGGCAGGCCAATCAGATTCTCTGTCATACATGTATTAGATTTGTAGGCACAGATGGGTGAAAACACTCTGATGTTTTGGCCCAGAAATGACATCCAAGTACAGTCCCAGTTTTTAGCAAGAGAATGATGTGGGTTAATTTCTATTTCTTTCAGTCAGAAGAAATCTTTAGGATTTATCCAATGTTAAGTGGCCTTCTGCATCCAAGTTTCAGCAATAAAACTTTTGCTCAATATAAAAGATATTAATCTGCCACCATTTTGTATCTCTTTGGGTAAATTCATAGAAGAATTCACAGTGCATCAGACAGTTAATTGGGCTCTGCATGGGTTGTCCTCCCCTCCATCCCCCTTGGTCCTCCTGCAGGCATCCCAGCACAACAAACACCCTATCTTGTCTTTGTTGCCTCACTCCAACTGTGACCAGTTTGTGCAGTTACTTCAGCTCCCCCCCCCCCCGCCCGCAACTTCCCCTTTCAAGAAATAGTTGTTCACAAGCTCCAAAGTGACAGTGATAACCCGTCCAAAGTGTCCAAGTCACATTTTGGAGCAACCATCAATCATTGAACATCTATATATAATTCTGTACTCAAATGCATGCAAATAGTTTCACTTGTATTTATTTCTGTCAGTATTTTAGTGCATAAGTACACAGCTCTGACTACCCAAAATGTATTGACCTGCCTGGTCAATATCCCTCCTATGTGCCTACTAACAAAGCAGACATCAATGCTGATTAACAAAACCAAGCTTCAAATACAGCAGTCATGTACAAAGCATAGCTGTGAAGGGAAACTGCTTGAGCAACAGTAGTGGCAAGCAGATCATCAATTTTGCAATGAGATCTTATTGGTTTTAAATTTGAACTTGATAGTTCTCAGTGTCTTCCCCCTTTTAACCTTTTCTCAAACCACTAGATACTCTGGAAAGTGAGTAAGTGCAGTCCATTTAATTCACAAGAACAGTTACATTTTACAGTAGCTGTTATTAAGGGGTTTTTTTAAACAAGGTTTTTGACAAGGCTAAACAGGTTGTTTTTGACAGGACACATCCCATTCTGGATCCTCAATGAAGTTGAAATCCCTAATAAACAAGCCCTGCAGGTCTTCATGGCACAACAACCCACTGTAGCTAGTTGTCCACAATGAGCTGTCCTATTGAGTAAACACAGTTCCTCTCTCTTCCTTGCAACATCTGATATCTACAAGTTATGGTTTGACAGCTTGCTGTCCATGTCCCCGTTCTTGTCTTTCATCACTGGCTGGCATCCAGGGAAATGGAAATGCATAGATCGCTGACACAACACACAATTGCTTGGAACAATGGAGAGAGGAGATAGAACAGGGAGAACAGCAGCTCTCTTATAACTTCTGCTTTGACAGTGAGATGATGATTCCAGGATGCTCTTCTTATTTTATTAACTTTGCTTAATAAGAGGGTAGGCAAACTAAAATCTCTACTATAACATGTTTGTTAGTTTTTAATGCTACCCCTTCTTAAATTCTGACTAATACAATTTTCAATGTCTAAATATCCCTGAAATTTAGTGGTATTGCCAGAAGCTTACTTAGCTGACAAAGCCAGGAAGAAAAGCATAATTTTTTAAAGTAAGAGATACTAAATCATAGATGCTCTGAAAGGTGAGAAACATTCTTTGTCATGGCCTCTGTGCATTACACATTATGGGTGCTGCACCTGCGCAGTGCCTGACAATTTCATTCTCCAGGCCTACAAATGTCTAATTAGACATTTAAATAGAGTACTACCAGCCTTTTAATCTTGCACTACCTCTCCCCATAGTATCTATTTGAATACAGTGTATGATATATCAACTTGTGCATTCCCAAGAAGAATGACAGATACCATATAAGTGCTGAATAAAACACTGCAAGTTGATGCAGTTCCATTTCTAATAATTTCTTGTAAGACCCTGATTCTGCCCTTTTCATCACTTACATGCAGGTTACACCCAAGATACATCACTCCTTCCCTTTCAAGCTTTCTTAATGGGCTGTTAAGATGCTACACAGAGCAATGCAGGAGCTGTTGCAGCACATTTCCATTCCATGCTACTCTGGGAATATCTGACGATATGGGTAAACCACAATGGAATTCCATCATATATTGGTGCCCCAGTTTCTAAGAGGGACAAAGTAAGTGTGGAACCAAATCACACTGAGAGCTGTTACTCAAGGTGTTGCTGGAGCTGTGTGGAAACAAGAAATCTTGCACAAGTTCCTATACCTCAAGTGTCCTCAGACCATTCCTCCTTCTCTGAACCTCTTACACAAGTATTTGTCACAGGAGAGGGAATGCCAATAGGTGTGAAGCTAGGGAGAGTCTGTCCTGTCAGCATGGATGTCTAGTCATTCTCTGATGAGGTCAAGTCTTGACTACTGTAAGGTCTTCTCAAACATTTTCTTTAATACCACTCATGCCTGTAGCAGCTTCTGGGCCAAACTTTACCAATCCTTCTAACAGCTATTTGTTGATCTGCAGTTTTTACTGAGCTTTCCTAAAGCAGTTTGTATTTTTAACCTACAATCCTTACCTGACCTGGTATTTGTTCCTGTCCATTTGTCTCCCCACTTTGCACCTGAGAAATCATCATAGGAGGAGGAGGTGCTCTCCGCTTTTTTATTTCAGTGCTTCCAGTCATTCCTGAGATGTTCCCAAGAGACAGTGATTGACCCAATGTAATGGAACGTGAGTTCACTGAAGGAGAACTTGGAGCTGATGTAACTACCTGTAAGTAGATGAATAAAAATCTTTGTGAAAAATCTATTAAAATAAAAATTTCAAAGCCATCCTCACAACACATAACAGAAACAAAATAAATGCTAACCTATGCCTTGAAAAATTTCTCTCATGCTTTGAATTCCTCAAACTGTCTTGGATACCATTGCTGGAGAAAGTCAGGTGTACAAAATAAATAAATTTATAAGAGGCTGCTTCTGCATCATAATACCAGCAATCCTCAAATTCTGAGCTACAAGATATAACTTGCCACATGATTGTATATTGATGGCCACCAACGTGAGTCATCTTAAAGGGGGATTAGGAAAATCCATGGATAATAAAACAACAGTCACTAATAAAGTTGGCTATATATTACCTTCTGTTTCAGAAGCAGAATGCCTCTTTATACCCGCTGTTGGATAACTGGAATGGAAGCGTACTATTTTGCTCATGTCCTCTTAGAGGCATCTCATTGGCCACTGCAGGATCAGAATACCAACCTAGATAGAACCTTGATCTTATTCAATATATTTTTGTATGCTTTCTTCCAAGAAAGACTAGTAAGCTGGGGTGCAGTTGTATAGGACTGCATGATATATTGAATTTGCCACCTACAGTTCTACTTCTGATGCCAAAAGTCATCAATAACATTAAAAATAGCTATCCTAATAATTCTTTGGTTCTTGGTGTTTCCCCTCATTTCATAGGACAAAGTATTTAAAGGTCAGTGAGAACAAAACATAGTCTGCTGTCTGAGCAATTAGGTTTCCTGTTCTCCCTCCATCTTAAAATAGTTGTTTTTTTTAAACATGTTATTTTCTTGTAATGGGATTTATTAGATAAAACCTTTCTTCTGCAACTATGCGACAATACCTACTTAATTGCATTGTCTTGTCAAGCAAATTCCCTATGCACAGTTGAAGGTCTTCAGTCAAAATTAATCAACATGGCTTTTTTAAAAAGTCAGTGAACAGATATAGTCATTGCTGGAGTATTTTTTTTTCTTTTGTAGCCTTGACCAAAAGAAAGATGAACTAATACACAAAACCAACCCCCTCTCCAAAAAAAAGAGAGAGAAAGGTAAAGAAAACCTTTGACAAAGCACAGTTTTCTGTATACAAATGTTTTTAGGAAAAAAATTAAGTTCTGTATAATTAATTCCTCTATTAATAGGAACATCTATTTTGGTGATACATTGAATGATAGTAAAACGGCCATTAGGAATATAAAAGAATGGAAACCTCACATTTGATATTGTTCATTCTGCATTATTTCACAAGTCTGGTTTATATACAGACTGAATTCAGTTCCTGCAAAATTAGTGGGATTGTTCATTAAACCACATTTTTTCTGGAATAAAATGTGCCAACATAATATACACATTTCACTAATACTCCATCTACACCAAGAATGGGCAGCTTATAACCCTACAGATGTTTTGGCCTGTAGCTCCCATGAACCCTAATCAAATTGTGATGTACTTCTGTCAGCATATACTATACCATAAAAATTATGACTCAATGCATAGTCCCACTAGAACCAGGCCTACTTGTTAAATAAGCTATCAAACTCTCTTTTAAGCTTTAGTACTATGGACATAATCTTGGGTGCGAGGCAATCACAGCTCACACGTGATTATTCCTCAAGGATATTAGTAATCACAAACACAAATCTTATAATAGTCAGCTACTATGCTCTTAAATGCCTTGGTTTTATTTACTGCAATTTAAATTGTCCAGTAACCAAAATTGCTTTGCATTAGACACCTTTCAATTTGCTCAGTTCAAAGAAGTGGTCAAATTGCTTTTTGGGGGGCTGGATTTCTCCTCAACGGGCCCCTGATGGGCAAGGTCATGGTGATACAGCTCTGAGACTGACTGATTTAAGAGACCTGGCCCTTCCCCCTGGAGCAGCATGCAGAAAGGACCCAGGCCACCTTGCATCCTCATAGGGATTGAGCAGTGGCAGGACATAGCTGAATGGGGGGCAAGATAGCTTCATCCATTATAGAGATACTGAAAAGCTTGGGAAGTTAGAGTCAACCTTGATGAATCTAGCTGAACACAGAACAACAACAACAAAATGCACACTCAACCTTCACTATCAACTATTAAATGGAACTAAGCCATCATCATGCTATGCTTCCTAACTTCAAACCAGATATGCAAAGCAAAGGATACCATGATAAATCATGTAAAGAATTACAGAGATACTCAGCAAAACCAAGAGGGTTGCACTACCACCATCCTCTAGAGTAGGGGATCAACAAGCCTCTTCAGGGAGCAAACCCAATCCTTTTAAGGGGGCAGAGCCCACCTAGAAGGGGCTAAACACCATTTACTATAGTATGGGCCCAATTTAAGGTGCTGGTATTGACCTATAAAGCCCCAGAGGGCTTGGGACCAGGATACATGAAGGAAAATCTTTTTCCCTATATGCCCTCCCACCGCTTAAGAAGTGCAGCAGAGGCCCTGTTCCAGGAACCCTCCTTGAAGGAGGTTAGGAGAGAGAACACTCCAAGGAGGGCTTTCTCTGCAGTGGCGCCTGACTATGGAATGCGCTCACCAGAGGGGTTCGCCTGGCGCCGACATTATATGCTTTTCGGCACCAGGTCAAGACCCTTTTATTTACCCGATATTTTAAAATTTAAATATTTAATGTTTTTCTCCTCAGTCATGTGTTATTATGATGCATTTATAAGGAGCCTTATATTGTAAGCCGTCCAGAGACAAACCATAATGGATGGGATTGTTGTTTCCCAGTTGCAATGTACGGCTGTGAAAGTTGGACCATAAGGAAGGCTGAGCACCAAAGGATTGAGGCCTTTTGAGTTGTGGTGCTGGAGGAGACTCCTGCAAGTCCCTTGGACTGCAAGGTGATAAAACCAGTCAGTCCTAGAGATCAACCCTGACTGTATGAAGTCAGATGAAACTCAAATACTTAGGAGACATCTCTAATGCTGGAAGTGATTGAAGGCAAAAGGAGAAGGGGGACAGCAGCAGTTGAGATGGCTAAATGGGGTCACTGGGGCAGTTGGTTTGTGCTTGGATGGATGCCAAGGGATGGTGGAGGACAAGAGAGCCTGGAGGAATGTCGTCCATGGGTCCGTGAAGGTTTGGACACGACTTAGCGACTAAACAGACAAAAAACAGAAAAAACCCATTGATGCCTTGTACTTGAACTTGTCCTTGAACTTGGTTAGCTTCAGGAAGTTGTTTGAACTCTAAATTGTTCAAAGACCAAAGCAATTTTCCTCATTAGAAATAATGGAAAATAAATTACTCTGTTCCCAGACCCTAAACAATACCCATTTCCATAAATTTAAAAAGCAAATAGTGAAAATGCTGTGCCATAGAGGGGCTACATGGCCTCAGATGCCAAGGCCTCTGAACATAGAGGATCTGACCCATGGGATCTCTGGGGAACTAGGTTAAAGGGAGGTGGATGCCTTTCTGTGACTAAATCCCTTCTTCAAACTATTAACTTTGAAGCCTTTTTGTAAGATACTTCAGGGTGAAGAACTTCTAGGAATGATGTCTGGTTTCCTGGTCCATAACATAGCTTAGCATCTAAAATCAATTCCACAGATGCCCTCACCTTTCACAATCCATCACCACCTCATCATCTACTGTTCATCTCTGCAGGGCCTTAGCCAGGATGGGGCCAAAGGCTTCACAGACCTAATTTTTTTAATGGCTTGTATATCTCCAACTTCACATGTAAAGAACAATTGATTACTTTCAAAAGGAAAATATCTGGCTAAAAATGGAAACAGAATACATGCTAATGGATGCTCGTAAAGTGATTAGTACTTCAGCCATTACTCACCAAGCTGTGCCAACTGAAGATTCCCAGTTGGAATCTTACTCAGTACTTGCTACCAAGAGAAGAAAAGGTTGAAAGTTCATGTGGAAGCAGCAACCTCCTCTCACCCATCCTCTCTCATTGAGTGGAGAGGACAGAACTAATTGTGTCCAGACCTGAACATCACACACCCAATAAAAGAGGGTAAGTGAATGAACAGAAGCATTTGCTTTCACTTTCCCTAATGACAGTCCTACCACAAGCCTAGTCCTACCCAACCCATTGCCAGGGGGAGTGCACAAGAGAGAGAGGCAGGAGCCTAGGAGCCTGCAGCCTCCTCTTCCTGACATGTTTTCCCACTCTCTTCCCCAAAGATGGAGGCATAGGGTCTTTCTGTCCCACTCCTGCTCTTTTCCACCCTACAGGGCAAAGGAAGAAAAAGGAGATTGCTAAGTACCGTTTGACTGCTACCCCTTACTAGCAATGGCTGATTTGTTGGGTCTTTTATCAAAATAAAAATAACATCATTAAGCATACTTCAAAAAACAAGCAAACAGGAAAGTGGCATGGAAAAGAGGATAAAGGGCACACAGAATAACTTTAAGAAGAGGCATTTTTTCAAGATCACTTTATGATTCCTTATTTCCTTCAGGTATTATGCAAAATGAACAATTATACTGACTAAATGAAATTATTACATTATATTAAATGAATAGACTAAGAAATTTCTCAGACAATGAAATGATCATTGCACAGACTAAAGTATCTGGAGGCTGGGTATATACTGCGTGTGGGCTCTTGCACTCTCTGTGTGTCTTATTAAAACAGAGCAATCCAAATGTCTCTTTAAGCCGGGGATGCCCAGCCTGGGGTGCTCACACCCTCAGGGAGTATGAGATGGCATTTTGGAGGGTGTGACAAAGAAGAAAACTGCATCACAATTCACCATAGTTGGCAAATCACAATGTTTTTTCCTAAAAATTATCCCAATAATACAATCATTTATTGTTTTGTTTGGATTCAGTTTTTTTCGTCAATCTAGACAAAAGCTAGGAATTGCCTGGATCCAGAGGCAGACTTGTGCATCACAATCAGCAAGAAAGTTCCATGTTTTGAAAAAACTGGGAATGAGAAGCAGGAACAAAGAACTCATTGAATTTTATGCTCACAACTGGGACTGATTTCACTGTTTACTGTTTTTTCTAAGTTAAAAACTTTTATTTGCACTAAGTTAAAAACTTTTTTAGTTCAATTTGTTCACCCACAGTACTGTATATGGTTCAATTTGTGGTTCAAAAAATAGAAATTTGACTTCATCTTCAAATTTGGTATTACTTTTTTAGGGGGTGCATACATAAAAAAATTTATAGGGATGAGGAACCACTGCTGTAAGCCATTTACTAGCAAATAATAGTTTTTACATATATGAATTTCAGCTACAGTAAGAACCTTTGCATGCATCACAGTTGGCTATGAATTAATTTTCTTTTCTAGTATGTGCCATTCATCCAACAAAGTTGTTCACCAACTCATCAGAATTTCTCAGATGTGGCATTTCTTGTAAAGTGTGTGGGTGGTGGGAGGGAATCCGAGCCAAGTTAAGCACTGTAATTTCAGCAGCAACTTAATCAGGTACTCAACAATGCCTTCCCACTGAAGACAATGAGGTTTTGAAGTGTTTAATGCTGGCTGAATATGCTCTTACTCTGTTTGCTCTGTTATTTTGAACTGATTTGCTGATGTATAAATAAAATAGGCCACAACTACTTTGTTCACTTTGTTACAATTATACTGTAAACTGTTTTGCTAACACCGTTTCCTATGCATTCTTATGAAAGAAAAAATATACCAAATCACATAACAACACATGTTTGATAACATAATTTCTGTTTGTCAGATACAGACACTGAAGAAAATCGGTGATTTTCCCATCCCTTTCTTTAAATCTCTGACAGAAATGTGGCAGCCCTTCCAAGCAAGATAAATGGACTATGGCCCTGCAACTCTGCATTGGGCATCTAAGCAGTTGGCATACCAGATTATTATTCCTTTCCACAAACACAAAGAATGAGGCCATCTCCCCACCCCCCATCCCGAGCACGAGTGTAGCCATCTCTCCGCCCACCCCAGCACAACCACGATCAAACCTGTGATCCCTGCACGCGCCTGTCATCCCGGCACACTGGGGGGTGGGAGAGACGGGCATGAACAGGGCACACTGGGGGGGAGAGACGGACGCGATTGTGCTGGGGGGGAGATGGCCGAGATCGCACCCATCTTTCCTGCAGAAGTGCCATCTCCCCCCGCACCCCCAGCACAATCATGGTCATCTCCCCACTCGGGGGGGGGGTGAGAGATGACTGCAATCATGGTCGCCACCCAATGCGGTGTTCACGACCTGAGTTAAAATTTTTATGAAATTTTTGTTTGCGACCCGATTTGGTCATGAACCGAAGCGTTCGTAAGCCGAGGTACCACTGTACACTAATTCTATGGAGCACCATTCCTCCTGTCAATTACCTCCTCTCCTGCATGGAAACTTATTACATTTACTCCAGCCAGAGTTAACTGTCTGCAGCTAATTAGCTACAGGTGTGCACCTGTTTCCAACACACTGGATACTCTGATGCTAACTGCCAAGGATCTTAATCCTACAACAGTCTGCCTGATTGATGAAGAAACTGGAGCAGACACATGGGCTGTATACTTCTTGCCCAGACACAATTTTTTTACACAACAGCAGAATTGTTAACAAACTCTGCTTTGTGAATCATTTTTATAGCTACTTACCAATGAAACAACAGGAAAATAATTATATTTTGCATTCCACTGCATTATTAAAAAACAATTGGCCAGCGAGGTGTCATGTTTAGAGTGACAGACTGGGGAGACCCAGGTTCAAATCCCCATTCAGCCATGAAGCTCACTGGGTGACTTTGGGCCAGCACTATCTCTCATCCAAATCTACCTTCACAAAATTGTTGTGAAGGCAACATGGAGATAAGGTTCATGTGTGCCACCTTTAACTTCTTCAAGAAAATGGTGGGATATACATGCAACTAGCAAAAATAAATATATACAAACCTTAAACAGTAGTATGGTCAAATAACATTAGAGCTAGTAGTATGTAATATGATGATAAGAGAGTGCCAGACTTAACCTGGGAAGACAAGATTCAAATACCTGCCCAGCTGCAGAGCTCACTAGAGCCACTTACTTACCTCCCTTATAAGTGAGACTCATAAATTATCTGGGAGACTCTCTTCTCCCATGTAGGCAACCCTGTCTCTTCATTCTGAGGGGAAGGGCTTGCTCACCATACTGTGATTTATGCCTGAGGTTCATTCAGGTATAGTGCCAGAAATGGGCCATCTCAGCTGTTTTGTCAATCACATGAAATAGTCCCCCATGGTAACCAGGTGGGTTCTGAGTGTGGAGTTCTTCTGCCAACAACTGAAGGTACACTTGTTTGCTCAGGCATTCCCTGACTGCTAGCAGGGATTATTTTATGAGATTGATTTTATAAGATTTATTGTTTGCATCATGACTTTGTTTTAAACACTGGTTTTATTAACTTTTATCATGAACATATCTTGCAAATCATTTTGGGATTTTTTAAAAGAAAAGCAATAGAGAAAGAATGGACAGAGACAATACAAATTCTGAAACTGGGGAATATGGAAATAAACTCCTCCAGGTCAGAAAAAGCACAGTGGTTTGAAAAGAGATATAAACTGGCATTATAAAAAAAAAACAGGTATTAAAACACAGATAATCACTGAGAGTCAGTGTGGTGCAGTGTTTAAGTGCACAGGACTGGGACTCAGGTGAACTGAGTTCAAGTTCCACTTGTTCATGGAGTCAACTGGGTGACTTTGGGCCAGTCATGAACTCTCAGTCCAACCTACTTCACAGGGTTGTTGCTGAATTTAGGAAGATAAAGGGTTTGGTAGAATAGCAGTATTTAAAATGAAAATCTTACCTAAGATAAAAATTTCTTGTTTATGATGTTACCAATTAAAATAATAAAGATATGAAAGAATGGCAAGGTATGGTATACAGGTTTTCTCACAAAGATTTTAAAAAAGCAAGGATGAATAGGAAAACATGGTATAAATCGTAAAAGACTGTGTAGCTAATCAAGTGAGGCATATACCTTATATTATACTAAAACCAGATAAAATAATATGGGTAAAACTAGAATTTCATCAATTTGAAAGATCTTTTTTGAATATTTTTAAAACATAGTAAAAATATCCTTTCCATAATACTTTCATACAAAAAATATCCTTTCCATAAGAATCCTTTCCATAATACTATCATACAACTTTTGGAGTAAGTATAAAAGCTTATGCCATCAATCTCACCATTATATCCAATTATAGAATCAGAAGGATTTTCAGTAAACTGGAGAGAAAGTTTGAGAAAAAATTAAAGATAAAACAAATTATTAAGTTAAAAGATGGGTTAGAGAAGATGAAGAGAAAGGATAAGATAAAAGCAGCATTAGTAGGGAAAAATAACTTGGTTTTATGTGACTCAGTTGGATTTTGGACTAAAGATTGGTTAAAGAAAAAAGGTGGCTGCAGAGATTATACTACATTTGATGATATGATAGTGGAAGAGGAAAAACAAAATAATATGCAGATAAAAGGGATAATAAGTAAAATTCATAAGATAGTTGAGGAAGAGATTCAATATGATCCTCTTAAACAACATTGGAAACAGATTTAATAAGAAATATTAGCAATAAATATTGGAAATATGTGGAATAAGAGAACAATAAAATGTATGTCATAAATTTTAAAAAAATGAACTAGTATGGAAATGGTACCTAATTCTGGTAAAATTGAATTATATGGATAGCAAATATTTTAACTTGTTGGAGGTGTGGATAGGGAGTGGGTACATACTTCCTTAAGTGATGGGCATTTGAATATGTAATGAAATTTTGGAAACAGGTTTTGAAAGAAAGTAGTAAAATACCGAGGTTAAGTATTGAAGTAAATCCTGGAATCACATTATTGTCAATAATTGTTAGAAGACAATGGAGATGGAACATTAAAGAATAACAAATTTATTAAAAGCTGAGAAATTAATTATACCAAAGAATTGGAAAGTAAAACATGATAATTGATTGATGGCTACAGAAAAGTTTGGAATATAGCTATTAAAGATAAATTAACTTGTGAATGAATAACTTTATTAAGTCTTCCGACCATGAGTATGTGCTAATAAAAGAGAAAGGATCTGAATCATCAAAAGATTCACTGCAATTTTGGAAGGGAGATGGACCTTTTTGAAAGAGCAAATGGTTTAGCATGTATCCAATGGCCCCAGTGGTGGGAGGCACCATTTTGATATATTATAACATATTTGTATTTGGATGTTTTTCTTTTAAGATATATTTTAATTTCTTTGCATAAAATTTAATAATTAGAAAAAAGAAAAACAAAAGTGTGGGACTAGGGCTCGGGAAATCTGGGTTCTAGTTCCTGCTTGGTCATAGAGTCAACTGGGTGACTTGGGCCAGTCACAGACTCTCAGTCCAACCTACCTCACAGGGTTGTTGTGGGTACAAGACTAAGTACAGAAGGGGGAAAAAGATGTAACCCACTTTGCATTTGTTATAAGAAAAAAGTGGGATATAAATGGGCTTCCACGGGAGGTGGTTGAGGTCCCATTGGTGAGGGTGTTCAAAGATAGGCTGGACATGAACATGGTGAGCATGGCGTAAGCGGAGCCGGCTGGAGCCAGGGGTCAGACTAGATGGCCCAGGAGTCCCCTTCTGACTTGCTCTGTTTCTATATCTAATGAAGAAATAGAGGTGTTCATGCTTCAGTCCCACTGGAAATCAGTGCAACTTAATTTCCTCGTGATTAACTTCATCCCACTGAATTCAGTATGGCTAGAACATGACTACTTTACTTCCCACTCTGTAAATATAAGCTGCATATTCAACATCTAAGTGGTTCAGTATTTGGGATATGTTTTCCTTACTCTTGCTTTGGGGATAAAGACTTAAAAGGAATCCAACTAATTTTAGTCTTTACTAGTAAAAGGCTAAAATGCATGGAGTTTCGAATAACATGGAGGTTCACTTTTCTTGAGAAGAAACAAAAATCAAATGGCAGCTTTCACTTAGTATTCTGGTTTGCTTTAGGGCAGAGATAGACACCCTATTTTCAGAGGTTGCAATATTACAATATTCAGAGATTGTAATATTTTTACCCCTCCTATCTGGAGAGGCTATAACATAATGCTGACATTGCATAGCTGACAGATCTTCACTAGATCATCCTTCTGTATAGACTTCATTATTACCAAAAAGAGTTATGTCTCAACACATCTGAATGGGATAAGCTTAGGGAAAGTAGGTCCCTAAGCTTAGGGAAACTCACTACTTTGTTAATTTCTCTCTTAAGTTTACTGTGCAATACTAAATGCATCATTTTTCCTTTTTTGTTTGCCCTTACATGTGCCTAAGTTTTGTTGACATGTTTAAACAGACATGTTTCACTAACAGAAGAATACAAGCTCTTGCATTTTAAGGAATGTTCCAGCAAGCAACCAGACTTTATTTTATATTGCAGTGGCACCACCTCATGGACAGTTTAGTACTTACATCTAGGTCCTGTTCACTTGCTCTTGTGGATTTTAAAGGTTCTTCGCTGCTGCAAACTCCATCCATCCTTGGGGTCGAATGTTCTTCTGCCTGCAACACAAATAAGTATGCTACATAACCTCTAAAAAAGAAAAACCCCTCTACATTCCACATCAGCTATGAAAAATGATGACAGGACAGACTATTAAAACACTGTGGGTGAGAAGCCAAGCATCAATAAAATAGTCATTTGTTTAGCATTTTGGAAAGCTGCCACAGTGGTGTTGATACAAAAAAAATCTAGGACGGACAGAGGAAACTAACATGGGCAAAGGGTAGAGAGGAATGCAATAGTATTTTAACATAAATCGATCAGACAGTGAGTTTATTAACTCATGAAGCAGAACACCAGGGCATACAACAACTTTTCTCAAAATTAGAAGTAAATCTCTAAAGTAGTTATGTAGAAAATTTATCACACTTAAGGAACATAAGCATATCAGCTGCACATATGCCAATACAGCATAACGGGACACAATAGAAAGTCTCCTGGAAAGGGCAGGTAGTTTTCCCATCCCAAGAGAAGCATGTTTATTTACAGAAGATAGCGGATAAGCCACACTTAATCGTCCTAGGTGTGGAGGAGGAGACAGGGTGTATTTATTCATTGCATTTTTACAGTGTCAAATAACCAGGGGGATGAAGTTTGCAAAATATAGCTCTTTATTAGTGTCAGAAGCATCACAATTAAAATAATACATATTATAAAACATGTTGGACCCAATGGCCTTCATGGCATTTCAGAACAGAAGAAAAAACAAAAGCAGGGAAGCACCAAATGATTTGTGATCAGGAGACGGGGACACTCACTGGGGGAAACCTGGAGGACAGACTGGGACCACAGGTGAGTTGGATTTTGCCAGTAAGCCCAAGGTTCCCCACCCTCACTGTCAGGTGAAGTGCTGCCATTTAGAATAACCTTTCTATCCAAGAATGCCTCTGGCTTGTACTGTCGGGTGACTGCAGTGCTTCGTTCTGAAGTGTTCTAAGCGACCCAAAAGAAAAGAAAAAAGTAAGCTGATGGATAGTGGGGAATATCTTACTTGTAGGGAGGGCACAAGCAAGGAGAGGCTAAATGTGTTGCAAGTGCTTCGTGTCTGAAAGAGACACTTTACTTATCTAGTTTGCCTACCATGAAATGGGTATGGCAGCAGAAAACAGCAGGCTCCAAAGAGAGGTTTTATGTTTTGAAATTCAGACACTACTACCTCTGCCTGGTGCTTAGGAACTCATGCAGATTACTTCTCCTTTAGTCTCAGAAGTCTTGACTTCTTGGAAACTGGTGCTTTGTAACTTCTGACACTCACCATAGCAGTCATTTTGTTAACAACAAAGGCCCCCTCCATGGCAACCATATTGTGAGGGTACCCATGACACTTCAACATTCTAAATGGCTCGTAAGGATTCATTCTCCTTTCGTCATAAAGTAAAGCTACACAATTTGGCTTGTATTTGTTTTTTAACCTAGCACTTCATCTAAAATTAACTCCAGTTTAGTTTATATATCTTATTTCATTCTTTCCTGTGATCCACTGATTAAAGGAGCTTGATTGTGTTCCAAAACAGAGGAATCTAACATTTGTTGTCCCAGAACACTAGGAGCAGCTTGCACTCCAGCTGTCATCATCACATAACCTGCATTCCTACAGTCCACTTTATCTTGGGATCCTGGACAGTAGTCATTGTGACTTCACCATTAAGTCAGGTGTCCTCCCAACACTCACGGCCAAACTTTTTTTTTAACTCCTTATTTGGTGAAGAGATCTGGAGATCTCAAAAGTTCACAGTTTTTGTAAACTTTTGACTGGCCTAATCAAGGTAATATATTCATATGCATTTGGGGGGGATGTTTCTTAAGGTCAATGTAATTACCCCAGGTTGCTTTCCCCTCCCTAGTTTATACATGTTTGGGATAATGGAATTTGACAGGCTAATGTTATCCAGTCGCTATGCACATTTGACACAATTCATGAGAATATATGTACATAATCTGCCTACACAGAGGGAATTGCACATACTTCCAAGCTATTAAACATACATTCCAACAGGTTTTTATGGAAATGTCTGTATCTCAGCTGCATTTGGTACATTCTTTGGGAAATATGCATGTTCTCCAAAACCAAACAGTGCCTTTGGTTTCTATCTTTCACCTAATGCCCCTGCTGCTATTCTACTTTGTAAAAAACTTAGCAGCAGAGCTTGCAGATGGGATTGCATGAGAGAGAACAGCTGAAGAGTGGGGAAAAAGAGGTGTGAGCATTACTGATCAGCTGAGCCATGGGTCCTCAACCTACAGCCTGCCATGCTCATTTATCCAGCCTACCTGAGGTTTTAGACTTGCCGCACACGCTGGTGCACGCCACTGCCTCATCTCGTGTGCGGGGAGGCAGCGACTTGCTCACCCGGAGATCGTTTTGGACTCGCTCAGAGAAAACGATCTCCAAGCGAGCAAACTGCTGCCTCGCACGCCTGGCGCTGCCTCGCCTCATCTCACCTCCCCTTGCCGTGCCCCCCCCGCGCCGGCCCGTGCCCACTATCAGCACCTTTCAACTGGTCCCTGTTAAAAAGTTTGAGGACTCCTGAGCTGATCAGTGAGACCTTTTTTCTTACTATTTAACCATTTTCTCATTGCTCAAATCTGAGAATGAACAGATGGCAGGTGAGGCAAGTGTGTGAGTCCTTTTTCATACACATACAACTACCATGCACACATAAATGCAGAGACAAATGCATATTCTCTTTGTCACACACATTCACACACATATATCCATTCACATGGATGAGGCACTGTGAACTGACTGTTCAGCTCTGTACACAGGTGTATCATGATCTCTGTGAGGGAAATACAGTGGTACCTTAGCTCATGAACTTAATCCGTTACATGACTCTGGTCGTGACTCAAATTGGTCGTGACCCAAGTCAAATTTTCCCATAAGGTTCAATGTAAATAAGGTGAATCCATTCTCTAACCATTTTTTTAATCAAAAAATGTGAAACAAAGTGACAAAGAACAACAAAGATTGCAGACATCTTCCCCCATGAACACGACCGCAATCACGCCTGTGTTCTCTGCACAAGCGCGCCCGCGATCACAGCCATAGTTGAGCGCAGTTGTGGTAGTGCTCAGGCAGGGAAGACAGGTGCGATTGCAGCCATCTTTCCCCCACCCCCCAGCACAATCGCAATCATGCCCGTGCAGGGTAGATGGGCGCAATCACGATCGTCACCTGATGCGGAGTTTGCGACCTGAGGCAATTTTTTTCTGAAATTTCTGTTTACAACCCATTTGGTCGTGAACTGAGGCATTTGTGACCTGAGGTACCACTATGTAATATCTATGACTGCAATATCCATCTACTAGAAAGCCAAACAAGACTTTTATTTTAAGATCTGCCAGTGCCATACATGAGCATGCGCACGCATACACATACAGTGTACTTTTGCTTTTCTATCCTTACAGAAGTGTGTGAGAACTTTAAGCTTTTCTTGTCACCTAGGCTATATGGTGCTTTTGAAGCAAAAGCTACATATTAGTGCTGAATCATAATCAATAACATTTGAGCCCATTTATTAATGGAGAAAGGAAATAATTTCTGAAAATACTTAGCAATAAGAAGTCTGCTCCTTCGTTAAATCTGAGGGGAAAGCGCACACAGAAACCATAGGATTGCACCCTGTGGGTCTACCATGCAGTCCTATGGACTGTGCTGTCATTCAGCACAAATTTCTGAATTTGGAGACTGCTGAGATTCCAATGGCCTACCAAGTTGAAGTCAGAAGGACAAGAGACGTGCAAGTAATTTTCCTTTCCCCATCCTCCAATCTCATTCTCCCATCTAGGCATTTTCCTAGATGCCTAGATGGGCATCTAGGAAAGGTACCTGGTAAGGGGAAGGAAAGAAGCTGGAAGAAGCTCAGGATTAATTCCATCCTGGCCTCTCTGGTCTCCTCCCTTACCCACCCACCAGAACACCCACTTTCCTCCACTCTCAGGTGGAATTCCCAACTCTGGAGAGGCAAATTGTGGTTCTGTCTCTGCTGACTGTGAAAGCACAGAGAACTGGATCTCTGCCCCCCTCTTCCAGTGTCAGAGAGCTTCCTTGACTTCAGAAGATGTCTTCTGTTGCTTGCCCAGGGGTCATAAGATTGCTCTCCCCATAAACTAAGGAAAACATTTACCTTACTGTTTCTTTTATTAGCCTTGAAAAATCCCAGAAATCGTTTCTTTTCTTTTTCCGTTGTATCGCAGCTTGTTGAATAATTTCTGGTTTCTGTAATACAGGCAATTTATTGAAACTATTCCAAAGCAACAGATTAACTTATTAACTTTATTTGATGGCAGAAATCAGCAGCTGTGAGGACATGGATGTGTATACCAAAGATTTTTCATCTTGGTTACTGCAGCAGTAATGTGCAGGGCAGAGTTTTCCAGGGCTTTATTTTTCCACATAACATTTCCCATTTTATAAGTTCACTGGTGACAATGAACCAAATGCAAATACATTATTTGGCAAGCCTGGTAGTTTTGCAGTTGTGAGTAATGTATCAGATGAGTATCCCTAGCAAATGCGTGAGAAAGCATGCATGTCCCCGATTGCAAGTGGGAAATTAAAAACATCAAATATCAGAACCAATTATGTAATCTTAAGGTACAGTGATTCTACAAATGGTTTTTAATGATTGTACAAATTGTTAAAGTTGAAATAGATTAGACATTTGTATACCACGTACAATACTTATTAGTTTGTCAATAATTCTTGGTAATGTTAGTTTTTCTTAAATTAAAAGAATATAATGGAAGTGCACTCTACTGTCTTTACATTTTTACAAATAGTGCAACACGACTGCTGCATACTGTAATGCTTAACTCACATTAAGTGTGATTTGATTTTTATCCTTCAAATACTTCAGGTCAAAAACTTGTGGTGTGGTGGATTGGGACAAAAAGAAAAAATGTTCTTTGTTTTAGAGCTTTGTTGTTAACTAAATACAAAGAATGGTATCCAGTGCTGCTTTGTGCCTCTGCTTAGTAGCTGGGCTAGTGGCACCCACTGCCAGACGCTAGAACTTCACCTAGGCAAGCCTTGAAAATAAGCTGAAATGTCAGTTTCCAGAGCAGTACGTGTCAGTGGAGCTCCCTGCTGCAAGTTCCACTGAACTGTTCTATTCTATATATGAGTTTTTTCAGCTCATTTCCAGTTGCGTTAGGAAGTACTAACATCCTATTGCATCAGGAATATGGCTCTGCTGGCACATGTAAAATAAGCTGGATAAGTGAGATTACTCTCTAATGCTTAAGAACATTTTCTCATGTTCAAATTACCCTAATTTACATGGGAAAATTTTCTAAACAGGACAAACTGCTATATTGTGGTATGAATTATTCACAGTAGATAAGTTATATGGCATTATTTCAGCATATTGCAGAATATGGACAAGCTTACTTTGTTCTGGGAGGTTTGAACAGTAAGATTATCCAAGAGCTTTTGCTCTTTGAAATTTTTCCCCTCTGGAAAAAATACTTTTATACTCCTGCTGTAGTTGGTAGTAATGATATATTTATGAACCTATCTGTTCTATATTTGTTGGGTTTTTTCCGCAGTTAGGAAACCATTTGGTTGTTATTTTAAAACAAATGAGCAAAAAAGGAAATAAATGGGGGAGTAAAAAAAAATCCCAAAATAATATGAAAAAGCTGATTTAAACCAATTTTACTTACCTTTGTTTTAACCCAACTTTTTAAAGTTTTATTGGTAAGCATTCAAGTATGAAACCGCCACTATATTTTCTTTGATTTGCCCATACTTGTTTACCAAGCCAAATGTAAATTAAAAAAAAACACCAAAATCTGTGATATCAATATAAAATAATTCTGACATGACATGATAGATACTGAGACCACTCTATATTTATATATTTTCTGTAGAGGAACCCAGGATGTTTCATAAATTGATAACTAAATGTTGTTGTTGTTGTTAGTCGCGAAGTTGTGTCTGACCCATCGCGACCCCATGGACAATATTCCTCCAGGCCTTCCTGTCCTCCACCATCCCCTGGAGCCCACTTAAGCTCACGCCAACTGCTTCAGTGACTCCATCTAGCCATCGCATCCTCTGCTGTCCCCTTCTTCTTTTGCCATCTATTGTTCCCAGCATTAGGCTCTTCTCCAGGGAGTCCTTCCTTTTCATTAGGTATCCAAAGTATTTGAGTTTCATCTTCAGGATCTGGCCTTCTAAAGAGCAGTCAGGGTTGATCTCCTCTAGGACTGACCGGTTTGATCACCTTGCAGTCCAAGGGACTCGCAGGAATCTCCTCTAGCACAATTCAAAGGTCTCAATCCTTTGGCGCTCAGCCTTCCTTAGGGTCCAGCTTTCACAGCCATACATTGCAACTGGGAAAACCATAGCCTTGACTATACACACTTTTGTTGGCAGGGTGATGTCTCTGCTTTTTAGTATGCTGTCTAGATTTGCCATTGCTTTCCACCCCAGGAGAGTCTTTTAATTTCTTGGCTGCAGTTCCCGTCTGCTGAATCGAACTCTTTTCTTGATTTTGAACCAATCAGTGGTTCCGTGCCCAGCATATAGGTTCCTCAAAAGACAAGTAAGATGGTCTGGTACTCCCATCTCTTTAAGAACTTGCCACAGTTTGTTGTGATCCACACAATCAAAAGCTTTAGCATAGTCAATGAAGCAGAAGTAAATATTTTTCTGGAACTCCCTAGCTTTCTCCATGATCCAGCGTATGTTGGCAATTTGATCTCTAGTTCCTTTTTCCCTTTGAAATCCTGCCTGTACTACTGGTAGTTCTCGGTCCACATACTGCAGGAGCCTAGCTTGTAGGATTTTGAGCATAACTTTGCTAGCATGTGAAATGAGTGCAATGGTGCGGTACCTTGAACATTCTTTGGCATTGCCCTTCTTTGCAATCGGATGTAAACTGACCTTTTCCAATCCTGTGGCCACTGTTGAGTTTTCCAAGTTTGCTGGCGTATTGAGTTTAGCACTTGTACTGCATCGTCTTTTAAGATTTTGAATAGCTCAGCTGGAATACTGTCACCTCCACTAGCTTTGTTGGTGCTCAGGCTTCCTAAGGCCCATTTGTCTTCACATTCCAGGATGTCTGGCGCGAGTTCAGTGATCACCCCATCGTGCTTATCTGGGACATTAAGCATTTTCTTGTATACCTCTTCTGTGTAATCTTGCCACCTCTTCTTAATCTCTTCTGCTTCTGTTAGGTCCCTGACATTTTGGTCCTTTATCATGCCCATCTTTGCATGAAACGTTCCCTTCATATCTCCAATTTTCTTGAAGAGATCTCTGGTCCTCCCTATTCTATTGTTTTCTTCTTTTTCTTTGCACTCTTCATTTAAGAAGGCGTTCTTATCTCTTCAAGCTATTTTCTGGAATTCTACATTCAATTGGGTGTATCTTTCTCTTTCTCCCTTGCCTTTCACTTCCCTTCTTTCCTCAGCTATTTGTAAAGCTTCCTCAGACAGCCATTTTGCTTTCTTGCATTTCTTTTTCTTTGGGATGGTTTTAGTTGCTACCTCTTGTACAATGTTGCGAACCTCTGTCCATAGTTCTTCAGGCACTCTGTCTATCAGATCTAATTCCTTAAATCTCTTTGTCACCTCTACTGTATATTCATCAGGGATATGATTTAGGTCATACCTGAGTGGCCAAGTGCTTTTCCCTACTTCCTTCAATTTAAGCCTAAATTTTGCAACAAGAAGCTCATGATCTGAGCCACAGTCAGCTCCTGGTCTAGTTTTTACTGACTGTCTACAGCTTCTCCATCTTTGGCTGCAGAGCACATAGTCAATCTGATTTCTGTGTTGACCGTCTGGTGATGTCCATGGGTAGAGTCGTCTCTTGGGTTGTTGGAAAAGAGTTTGCTATGACCATCGTATTCTTGTGACAAAATTCTACCAGCCTGTGCCCTGCTTCATTTTGTACTCCAAGGCCAAACTTGCCTGTTATTCCAGTTATCTTTTGGCTTCCTACTTTAGCATTCCAATCTCCCATGATGATAGGGACATCATTTTTGGTGTTAATTCTAGAAGGTGTTGTAGGCCTTCATAGAACTGGTCAACTTCAGTCTCTTCAGCACCAGTGGTTGGGGCATAGAATTGGACTATTGTGATGTTGAATGGTTTGCCTTGGATTCAAACTGAGATCATTCTGTCATTTTGGAGATTCCAGTACTGTATTCTAGTATTCCAGTACTGCTTTTTTTACTCTTTTATTGACTATGAAGGCTACACCATTTCTTCTGAGGGATTCTTGCCCTCAGTAGTATACCTGATGGTCATCTGAATTAAATTCACCCATTCCTGTCCATTTTGGTTTACTGATTCCTAAGATGTTGATGTTCAGTCTTGTCATCTCTTGTTTGACCACATCCAGCTTGCCTTCATTCATGGATCTTACATTCTAGGTTTCTATGGAGTATAGATCTTTACAGCATTGGACTCTCCTTTCACCACCAGATACATCTGCAACTGAGTGTCCTTTCGGCTTTGACCCAGTTGCTTCATTCTTTCTGGTACTACTAGTACTAGCCTCTGCTCTTCCTCAGTAGCATATTGGACACCTTCCGACCTGAGGGGCTCATCTTCTGGCATCATATCTTTTTGCCTTTTGGTACTGTCCATGGGGTTTTCATGGCAAAGATACTGGAGTGGGTTGCCGTTTCATTCTCCTTTTGGATCACTTTTTGTCAGAGCTCTCTGCTATGACCTGTCCATCTTGGATGGCCCTGCATGGCATAGCTCATAGCTTCATTGAGCTACGCAAGCCCCTTTGCCACAACAAGGCAGTGATCCCTGAAGGAAATATACTAGATAGTACACCCAAACGCATATAAGTACGGTGGTAGGATCCAAAAGAATCAGGAATTTATTTACAAAAAAATGTGTATTTATTTTTACATGTTCAAACCTCAGTCACTTTCAAAGTACTCTCTGTTTGATGCAATACCCCTACTGAGGGTGTTCAAAGAGGGTGGACATGCTCAAAGAGGGTGGACATGCGCATGGTGGGCATGTCGTGAGCGGGGGTTCTCTATAGTAAAACAATCCTACAATTTCTTAGCAGGCACCATCTCTCCTGCACTTACCACTACAATTTAGACTGTCTTAACTATCAAATCAAATTACTACAAACTGTAATATTAAAATCCATTAAATGGGATATCAAGGCATTGCAGAATCATAAAAATTGCACATATGGACAAATTCTAGCAGTAAACACAAACAAGTTGTTTGGTGTTACATAGTTACATACATAATCTTACTTCAACAAGCCACAAGTGTACAACAGACCATAATAATCATGCTCGACTAGTATTTCTATGTAAATAAAAAAGAATAAAATGAAGGCCAATGACATGTGTACCTATGGATCCTGCATGCAATACAGAAATACATGGAGCCTACATGCAATACAAAGAAACATTTGAGTATTTACAAATCCCAGTTGGAGGACAAACACACCCAAAGTGGAATAAGCATGTCTTCGTGTATGAATGCTCTGAAATGTGTTCATTACCTGCCATACAAATTTAAGATTATAGATGTTAATATTTATCAGGTTATATCCATGCTCATAAATTATGAGATCAGTAAGAAAAATATCCTTTGAGTTATTGGCCAGTCATGTACTATAATGCCAGTAGCAGCTTACACAGTGAACACAAAATGCATTAGTTATCAAAAGCATGCAGAAGAAAAAGGGAAAAGGAAAATCCTCTCTCTCCAAGTCTCCTTTTACAGTACCTCTACAGTTCAGAGAAGGTTCAGATTGAGCTTTTGATGGAACAACTGGAAAGGACAGGAAGTGAAAAGGACAACAACAAAAGGAATACTATTACAAGATGAAACATATTAGATCTGTATATTTGCTGTCATGAATATTTGTTCTCCTGGTGCCGACGATATATGCTTTTCGGCTCCAGGTCAGGACCTTTTTATTAACCCGCTATTTAAACATTTAAATATTTTAATTATGTTTTTATCTTCAGACATGTGTCATTATGTTGTAATTATTAGGTGTTTTATATTGTAAGTCATCTAGAGATGAACATAGAAAAATAGAAAACAGAGCAAGTCAGAAGGGACCTACCGGGCCATCTAGTCTGACCTCCGACACCAGCCAGCTTCGCTCACGACATGCCCACCATGGGGACGTCCAGCCTGTCCTTGAACACCTGCACTGATGGGGCCTCAACGACCTCTCGTGGAAGCCCATTCCACACCCTCGGGGTCCTAACTGTCAGGAAGTGCTTCCTGGCATCCAAATGGAACCTTGGCTCCCTGAGCCTTGCTCCATTGGAGTGTGTCCTGCCTTCCTCTGCAGGGGAGAAAAGGTCTCTACCCATCTCCATGTGACATCCCCTCACATACCTGTATGTCACCAACATATCCCCTCTGAGTCTCCTCTTCTCCAGGCTGAAGAGACCCAGTTCCCTCAGTCTCGCCTCATACGGCATCCCCTGCAAACCGGCCACCAACCTTGTGGCCCTACGCTGCACTGACTCTAACTTGGCTATATCCTTTCTGTAATGAGGGGCCCAAAACTGAACACAATAGTCCAGTTGCGGGCACACCAGAGGCGTGTAGAGTGGTAGTAATACCTCTTTCGATCTAGAACCCACACTTCTGGCTATGCAACCAAGGGTGGCGTTCGCCCTCTTGACCACCACATCACACTGCTGACTCATGTTTAGTCTGCAGTCAACCAGTACCCAGAGGTCCCTTTCACAAGTGCCGCTCTCCAGCCACTTGTCACCTAACCTGTACTTATGACACCTATTCCTATGCCCCAAGTGCAAGACCTTGCACTTATCCACATTGAACGCCATCCTGTTGTCTCCTGCCCACTTCCATAGTCTGTCCAGATCCTTTTGGATCTGGAGTACCTGCTCCTCAGTTGTGGCCACTGCTCCAGTTTTAGTGTCGTCTGCAAATTTGATCAGCAGACTGTTCACCCCTTCTTCCATGTCGTTAATGAAAAGATTAAACAGGATCGGCCCCAGGACAGAGCTCTGGGGGACCCTGCTTGTCACTGGCCGCCATCCCGACAATTCCCCACTAATGGAGAGAACCCTTGCCAACTCTCGGGTGTACTATCGGGTGTAAGTACTCTTGGGTGTAACCCGTCAGGGCCTGGCGCCTTTGTAATGTCCAATGCCCTGAGGAGCCCCTCGACTTCAAGGGGGGTGACTCTAATCTGTGCCCCTAAGTCCCCAGCCTCATCTAATCTCCTATGCGCACATCCCCGAACCTGCTTTGGGGAGAACACAGAGGCAAAATAGTCATTTAGCATCTGTGCCTGTTCCCTCATATCAGTCACTGGATCTCCTTCCTCCTTATTTAGTGGTCCCACCACTTGTCTCCCCTTCCTCTTCCTACTTGCATGCTGAAAGAAGCCCTTTTTGTTGCTCTTGATATTCTTGGCAAGTCTCTGCTCGTAATCAGTCTTAGCCTTGCAAAGAATCCTTCTGCAATGGGCCTCCTCCTCCCAGTATACCCTTTTGTCTATTTCCCCCAGTACCCATTTCCTACGGAGGTTCCTCTTTCGTCTAATCCCTCTAACCGCCTCCTTTCGCATCCATGGCGGCACTCTCCTCCGCCTCCCCACCTTACTGACTAGAGGTATCGTCAAGGCTTGCGCCTCCAAAACCTCCCTTTTGAGTGCCATCCACTCCTCCTCAACTCGCTTACCTTCCAGTAACCTATCCCAGGAGACTTTCCCCAGTCTGGCCTTCAGTTGGCCAAAGTTGGCCCTCTTGAAGTCCCAGCTTCTAGTGCTCGACCTGCTGCACGTCCCCAGTCCCCTGATCTCAAAGCAAAGGATGGAGTGATCACTCGCATCCAGAGCTCCCCTAATCTGTACTTCATCTATCAGCTCCTCCCTATTGGTCAAGACTAAGTCAAGGATGTTTCCCCCCCTTGTCGCCTCTCGGACCCTCTGTGTGAAAAACGCTCCCTCAATAGCTTCTAGGAAGCGACATGACCTGGCTGTCACCGCCAAGTGAGTCTCCCAAGTAATATCCAGGAGACTGAAATCTCCCATAATTACTGTGTCTCTCCTCCGAAATATCCTTAGAATCTGGCCTGTCAGGACATCATCCAGGGTCTCAAGTTGACCTGGAGGGCGATAACATACCCCCACTGTCAGGTCTCTTTCCCTGTCAAAACCACTAAGTTTCACCCAGACTGCCTCTACCGAATCCCCATCTGTCCTGCATTCTATTTCACTGCATCCTATCCCTTCCCTGATGTATAAAGCCATGCCCCACCTCTCTTTTCCTTCCTGTCCTTTCTAAAAAGGTGATACCCTTCTATGTTCACATTCCAGACTTGCCTTTCATCCAACAAAGTTTCTGTGATTCCCACCAGATCATACCCCCCTATTCCCAGCTTCAAGCTCTTCCTGCTTATTACCCATGCTCCTAGCATTGGTGTGCATGCACCTCAACTCCTTCCCACTGCTTCCCTTCCTTGAACCATAATGGACAGGTTAGAAATACCCAAATGAATGAATGAATGAATGTCACAGGGTTGAGAGTAGCAGCCTCCATTTCCCACACAGCAGCTCATAACCAACCAGAAGTTAAACATACATTTCTTACATTTGTATTTAAGGAATGGTTCCAATTTCCATCGCTAAGACCCAATCCTTGCCTTAACATCTTCCTGAATGAATTATTCCTGTCCCTACTCCTTTTTCCTTACTGATCCAATGGGTAATGTGGCATTTTTCTAGAACAATGATCCACATGCTGGTGACAGGATGTGAAACACCTAACTTCCAGGTGCTGTTAGGGAAGTAATCCTCACCTCCCACCACACTCTGTTATCTCTGTTCCAGCTCTTCATGTTTCCCATTCTTCTTTTAAAGCCTGCTTCCAGCAGGTTCAACTATACTCACAGACAAACATTCAGCTATAAGACTATGTAAGATTTACACTGTTAAATACAAGGGAGAAACTGAACTGTGAACTGGGATCAGATTTTGCCTTGGTCATCGCTCAGCAATCTAGAAGAGCCAAACTCTAAGTTAGACCCAGTGAAACTTGGCAGATCCAGGTTTAAAACTGTAGCCCCTTCCAATTTTAACGATTTCACCTCTGACCATTTCCCAGCTCTCAAAATGGCACCTTGAAATTCCTTTTCCAACTACAAAGGAGAAAAAGCTGTGGAAAAGCAAGTTGGCAGTGCCATCTTAAGAAGAAAGCAGCTGAACGCCACCAACCCTGCTTCATCTCTTCAAGATTGTAGTCTTCTGTCTTTATATACAAGCCTGACATTTCTACTATATAGAAGGGAAGCAGAAGGGAAATTAGTAACTATTAATAAATGTCTAGGTGATTCATAGCAGATTTCTGGACTCTAAGTATTTAAGCTATATCAATTATATTTTTGGGAAGAAAATATCTGCCACGGCTGGCACTTTGTTAATTGTTTCACTCTTGGCTTCACTGTTAGGATGTTTGAGGGGCGAGAATCCATTGGATTTCCTGGGCTCGGCTCCTCAGACTCCACTTGGATTGTTACAGCCCTGAGTCTGAATTCCTGGACAGTGCATCCAGTGTTCATGCAGCACTCCCCAGAAATAAAGCCCCATATACTGCACAAGCACCATCCTTCTTCTGCATCTCATGCAGCAACCTTTGCTTGTGCTACTGCAGCTGATGCAGAAAAAGATTACTGGTTGTGCAACCTTCATTCCATGAGCATTTGCAAACTTTCTCTCAACTCAGCTTGTTTTCTAAGACTGGGCCAAACACAAGAGGAAGTCCCCAAATGCCAGAGAGATGGATTCCACTGAGTAGCTTCCCAACCCTACTCAGTGTTCCAAATCTGTAAAATCAGGTGCTTTTGACTAGGTCTTTTGCTCAACAGTACTAGTCAGTTTTAGGGAGTTGTGTTAGAATCTCTGATCTTTGGTAAGTCTCATGTAGGTTTACTTGATTCAGACCCCAAGTAGGGTTGTACAGATGTAAAATCCACTCCATCTATGTTTCACAGATTGGCAAGCACCTTTCTTTCTATCATCCACTCATTGAAATAAATGGATTTTATGAAATTCTGTTTGTATACATTTATGCAACTTCAGATAGTGCATTTTCAAGAGTACGAATTTGTACAATCTCTGAAAAATGTATCTTTTCATGCTTAAGCCTATAGGAGAAATGGTTATTTAAATTTATTTTACATATTTTACTATTAAATTTATGTAAAATTTTGTAATAAAATGTGCAATTAGTCTTGTGGACAGTCTGCTGCAGAATCCACAGGTCTGATTCCTAGAAACCCAAACTCATTTGAGTTCATTGCTGATTTCTCAGACATCCCTAACTGCAAGCCACCAATTTGTCTCTTGCTCCAATGGCAAATTTTAGTGATCTAGTAAAATACCAAGTCTAATATTTACCTACCCCTTTAATATATGTTTAGTTTACCACTAACTAAAGTGGAAGAGTTTGGATTTAGGTGGAGAACATTTCAAGCAATACTTGTGTCTTTCAACTCCGGTCTCATCATCCATATGAGTAACTTTCAGGACTAGTGTCAAAATTACTGAAATCATGCATGTGGTTTCAGTACTCTAAAACACTATATAAATGCTAAGCATTATCACCATAATTTATCTGACCGAATGCAGAACTTGTGTCGAGGAAATCTAAGTACAAAGTCCAGCTCCAATCTAGGAATAATTTTATGCCAAGGCTGTTTTTGGTTTCTGATCAACAAAATAAAGGCTCTCACATCTTAACTCAAAGGATGTTGTTGCAAAGACAGAATATGACAGACTGAGAAACCACTGTGCTTATTTTCCAACTGTTTTAGAAATACAGCTATATAGCAAGTCAGTGGACAGTCAGTAAAGGAAGATTTTGTTTTTATCTCTGAACTATACTAAAAACAGATTAAGCTAGCAGGAAATAGTTTCTTCCATGACATCCAAACAGGAAGGAGCCATGTACGCCAAACAAGAATGCTATAAAAATGTATGGTCACATGGCTTAGATATTGGGCTCAGCTCTGCAAATTCATGGGTCAGATTAATGAATTGTTTCAAATTTCTCAACTGCAAAAAGGAATTAAATTGCATCTTACCCATTCAGTTATTATTAAAAACATCACTACTAAGTGGCAACATGAGTTTTTGCTTAAGTATCTGAACTGTTGGATAATATTCTACTCTTGATGGGGGGCGTTATCTGCACCCAACTGTAGTAACTATCACTGCAGAAACTTCCCCTTACCAACACAGAAGCACTAGCACAAAGTTCTGCTTTGGTGTCTTGATAACAGTGCAAATGAGAATAGAATACCCTTCTCATATAGAAAAGCAGCTGTTTGCTTCTTTAAGTAAAAATAGTTTTAAGATATAAATTAAAGGGCTGGAAGAAAGGTAGCACACATTGGCCAAAGAGGTTTATGCACTGTCTGCATGCTTGTGCAATAAGGGCTCTTCCTTTCCTACATTTTTTAATCTTAGAAACAATTCTAAAATTGCCATGACACTGAAAGGGTACTTGCTGCACAAGGTGATCAGCTCCTTAGCAACAGATGCATAAATGCATATATTCATTCACAAGGCTCAGAATATATAGAATGGTGACTGTCACAGGCAATAGATACAGCTGTAACAGCTCAAAGGCAGCCCTGGCAATCAGCAATTATATTCTTACTGTTTGTCATGTCAACATTTTTGTTTTGTTTTTATCAGTGTAAATATTTGGGCTGCAGCTTACCAACTGCTGTGTCAGTGGGTGACATTGAAGTCTCAGGACCATTTTATATATTTGTTTTTCTAGGCCATGGGTCCTCAAATTACAGCCCGGGGGCCAGATCCGGCCTGCCATGCCCATTTGGACCAGCCACATGCCGGGAGGCAGCGGTTCGCTCGCTTATGCTGTCCTCTGGTTGCAAAGCAGAGTCCAGATGGCCATAGGAGAATCTGGAGTCTGAATTCTAGCCTTGGAAACCTGCTTCAAATAAAGGGCACTCTCCCTTTGCCCTCGCAGCCATTGTGGAAGGAACTGTACCAGCTGCAGCTCTAAGTTTGCAAAGTTAACCTCAGAGTTCAGTGGGTGTTCTGGGGTGGGGGGCAGGAAGGGGAAGAGACAGTATCCTGTCAGCATCTTGGCCTCCCCTTCTTGCGTTCCAGGGCAAAAAACTTAAACAGCCAAACTCAAGTGATTTTAAGGACAGGAGAACTGTGCAGCTGACTTTCATCTTTGTACTCATTTTGCCCTCCACAGGATGCCCATAAACTTCTGAGTTCAGAGGACTACACAAAGCCTCATTTCATTGTGCTATCATGACATTCGCATACCCCTGGTCTGGAAGATGAAAGCTTATATATGTTGTAAGAATGAGGCTTAAATCCTCCTGTTCAACAGATATGCAACATACTCAGTTGTCAACTGGGCAGCTGAGAAAACATTTACCACAGTTAATAGTACAACCACTTCAAATTAAACAGAAATCAAGGTTGGGGGGGAACCCCAAGCCTTGTTTATTTACAGTGCAAGCCAATGTGTGATTACATAGAAGCAAGCTATACTATGTTAAATGAGGCTTACTTCCAATTAAACGTACACAAAAGAAATGCCTTGAGAAATGCAATTTGTCCACATTTTAAAAAGCCAGATGGTTTCTTTTAAAAGGGGATTTGAAAGAAAATACCTAACATGACTAAATTACTACATAAATAAAAAATGTCTCTCTAGTTCTTTCCAGAGAGATGGTGCAATAAATGAAACCAGCAATTCTGTTAAGAAGTCTTCAGAGGAAAAGCAGGCTTTTTAACCTTAGCTTAAGAACTTATTCATGCCATCTGATATCAGCTGCTGCTTTATCATGACTATCATGGCACCTGCCTTGTTTTCAGTTTAGGGATAAAAAACATTTTTAGAATAAAGATACCTCCTTTACTTCTCTTCAGTATAAACAAACAGGTTTTCCTGTGCTTTGTTTAAAACTAAATCTGAGTTTAGTTGCAGCTGTTCCTCAGAAGCAGGCTCCCTTGTTGATCTTGGCTCTTCTGAGCCCCAACAGTTGCCGTGACTGTAGTACATGCGACACTCCAAGTCTTTTGCCACAGACAGCTATGCAATGGCTTCCTAGAGCTGATTTCAGAGCTGCTTAGGTGCCTGTTGACAGCAGCATTCAGAGGCAAGGCTGCCCCACCTTCTGTGCGCAGAGTGGGCCAATCATCTGCGTGACATCTGCTAGCTGGCATGATGCCTGGGAACAAGGCAGGCTATTTGCAGTTCAGTAGCAGCTGAACATGCTTCTGTTACAGCTGCTGGACTAGCTTATGGAACCAATAAATATAAGTGTACATCAGTATCACTATTCTGGTTTCAGTGATGTTGCAGAGGCAGACAGGTGAAGACTACAGGTACACAGTATAAATTGTGATCATAAAGTAACAAGCAGAAGGAGAGAGGCCATTTGCCTACTTCACATTGCCAAAGCAACTTACCCTTTGTATACCCTAATCGAGGGGTAGGAAACCCTTTTGGGCTCACAGTCCATTTTTTCAAGGCTAGGACTTTCCCCTTTGACTGTCCCCACTTCTTGGATTCCTTTTTCTTAACCACCTGCTCCCTCAATTTCCTCTTTTCTGCCCCCCCACCATTTCCTGTCCAAATGGCTTCTTCCACCCATTGCCACTTCATTTGTCACCACGTCATTTGCCCATCTACCACGGCTTCTCCTGCTACCTCCACTAGTGAGTCATGTACTGAGAAAGCAGGAAGTCCCCCAACTGGAAGAGGGGAAGGGGCACCAAGTAAGCAGGCAGGTGGATGAGGAAGGGACTTCACTGGCATAAAAAGTGTAGGCATAAGAATTTGGGAGAGGAACATATTTCTATCTCCTCTAGTTCCTCTGCAGCTCAGCTTATGGTAAGCACCCACAGAATGATGGGGATGTCACTGAATAAAACTGACAGTGGACTAACATCTTCTACTGAAGAGTTCCATGCCATTAAAACTGAGTCCTTGGCAATTCCAAGTAGGATATAGCATGTCTGGATGCACTGCAAAACTTACTTTTGGGGAAAAAAACAGTCTTTCTACAGCCCCAGTATTAAAAGTGGCAGAATGAAAAAAATGGAGGCACTCCCTCATTATTCTCTCTTCCCCTTGGCTGTCCAATTCTATCAGCAGTATTTGGGCTGACAGAAGTTGATCTATCGGCAGATCTCTAGATTTGCAGTAGTTCAGCATGGGTCTCCAACTCCCCCACCCCACTTTTGCTAAGCAATATGAGAAATAAAATCACTATCCTTCTGCCCTAAATTGAAATGAAGAAAGCTTGGGATAAGCAGGAGTGGATTTTTGCACAGAGGGACTGTGTACATTCAATACTCCAAAACAGTTCCTGAACTTATAATTCTTTATATCTAAGTGTAAGTCTTTAGCTGTAGATGTTAAAAACCACAGAGATATCAAAAGCCCAAGACCTGCCCACCCAGTCCTAACACAATGTTTCTTCATAATATATAGCATATGTCTTCACTTACCTCTTTTCCTGTCCCATGCATAAAGCTCCTTTATTCCCAGTTCATTCAGTGATTTTGTAAGCTCCAACTCCTCCCCACTGAAGGTATCTCTCAAGAGGACAAGGTATTCCTGACTGACCTCACATTTTTCACAAATGGCTGGGATTAAACTCTGAAGGGGTACCTCAGGGCTCACTCGAACCACTGCCTTTTGTGTCTTCAGGTAATTTACTACCAGCCTCACAGTTTTCTGGAGTAAATAAAATGCAAACAGAAAAAAGCATCTATGAGCCACAAAACCTCAGCAGTAGCTTTCAAAGAGTAAAATCAAAATGGATGATTTATACTGAACTAGAAAGTTAACAAAAGATAAAAGCAGTGTCATATTCATTGAGGCAAGGGAGCACTATAAGGCAGAGTGGGATTCCTTAGAGCATTCTTCTTGAAAGATGTGATCAACACTCATTAAATACTTCTATATAAAATTCTGAAAGACATTAATACTTACACTGCAAAGGAAAAGGATAACTATTATTTAAATATCAGATTTAAAGAGAAATCTGAGCCATAATGGCCCTTAGCAACATATTTTATAAAGCAATACCAAGACATGGGTGAGAATCATGCAGGTTTTTCCCATTATGGAATAGAAGTCCTCTACAAAACTAAATCAGCTCTATCCCTCTACCAGGTGGCAGAGTTCTTCATTATGTTGCAATTTTGCCCATTTTATATTCTTCCTTTCAAAATCAAACACTCACAGTATAAAATGACTGTATGAATTAAATGATAAGTTTTCAAACTGGGAAATGAAAGAAAGAGTTAATACCCCAAGTCTGTACTGCTGAAACTATTCCTGTCAATGACTGAGCAGGAAAAGCAGGTTGCTTACCTGAAACTGATGTTCTTCAAGTGGCCATGTGTGCATTCACACATACGGGTGCTGCGCCTGCACAGTGCCTAAGGCCAGAAAGATTAGAAAGCTAACGGTTTTTGGTGGGAAACTCAGCTCCCCTCCCCCTCCATACTATAAATAGAGCGGAGTGTCCACCATTTTCTCAGTCTTTATAAGACTGAACATTTGCCCCCTCTCGGGAGAGAGACATATTGCAATGACTTCATTAGGGACCATGACCATCAAATGAGACATGGTACCGACATAAAATCCACTCACTGACACCGAGTGGGGCCGGCGGATGAGTTGTGTGAATGCACAGATAGCCACTCGAAGAACATCAGTTACAAGTAAGCGGAAAGGACTGCTCTGCCTAAGGAACAATCCTGTCTGGCACGCACATCAAGCCGATAGTGCTTGGCAAAAGTACATGGAGCAGCCCAAGTTGCAGCTCTACAGATGTCTTGAATTGGGATTCCCGCGGCAAAGGCAGGTGAAGCCACTACTGCTCTCATGGAGTGACCCCTCGGAGCAACAGGTAAATCCAACTTGGCAAGTTGATATGCCAACACGATAGTCTGAACTATCCATTTTGAAAGTCTTTGAGATGTGACTGGAGAGCCCTTCTCCTGTTCAGAATATTTTACGAAGAGTCAATTAGAACACTGAAAAGACTGTGCGCGATCTGTAGAACGCCAAGCAACGCCGCACATCGAGAGTATGTAGAGATCTTTCAATCGGGTTTGATGGTGATGGAAAAAAAGCAGGTAAGATGATCTCCTGATTCATATGGAACAGAGTGGCTACTTTAGGTAAAAACGTCGAACCCATCTGAAGAACAACCTTTTTCTTAAGGAAATTCAAATACGGCAGATCTACTCGAAGAGCACAAAGTTCACTAGCTCTCTGAGCTGACTTGAAGGCTATGAGAAAGGCCGTCTTCCAGGATACTAGACATAAATCAATAGTTGCCAGAGGTTCAAAGGGAGCTCTGGTAAGTGCCCAAAGTACAACCGAGAGACTCCAAGTCAGCATGACAGGGTGAATTGATGGATGAAGATTCTGCAGTCCTTTGATGAATCGTCTAACTATTGGCTGTGAAAAAACCAATGAACCTTGTATCACACCACGGTAATGCAAAATCGCGGCCGCATAAACCTTTACAGACGTAGGTTTAAGTCCCGAACGATGCAGCTCTAAAAGAAACTGTAATATGTTCTCAAAAGAAGCTGATTCAGGAGCAAACGAATGGGATTCAGTGAAAGATGAGAATCGATGTCACTTCACCGCATAAGATCTCCGTGTTGATGGTCGTAGAGCAGATTCAAGAATTCTCTGAATATCTGGATCGAGAATGCCTGATCCCGAGGTAACTCCCATCAGGTCCAAGGAAGTAAGTAGCACCTCGGTTCCATAAGTGGGAATTTCAGGTAGTCGAGATGTTGTCAGTATTGAATCGGTATCAATGGTCAGCGGATTCGCCAAGCTGTGAGGTTCAGAGAAACTAGATCCAGATGACGAACCGCTCCGTCTTGTTGCGTTATTAGATGAGGTATCAATGGGAGACGAAGAAAGGTGTTGTGTGACATCCGCAGAAGAGTGAAGAACCACGGCTGACGGGGCCACCATGGAGTTATTAAGATTCCCGTGGCACCGTTGTGGGCAATCTTCGAGACTACTTTCGTTAAGAGTGGAATCGGAGGGAAAGCTTAAAAGTTGATATTGCCTCACGGGATCATAAGGGCATCTCCTGCTGATCCCGGTCCAATGCCTGCCCTGGAGCAGAACATCTCGTATACCCTGTTCATATGGGTAGTGAACAAGTCCATGTCTGGGTGTCCCCAACAACGGAAAAGCTGATTGCAGATCTGTCGATCCAACTCCCATTCGTGGGTTGTTGACATTTGCCTGCTCAACAGGTAGGCTTCTTCGTTGTCTGTACCGGCTAGGTGTCCCTCAGGATGCACCAGTCCCAAATCCTTATCAACAGCCGAGCCAGGGCGGCTGATTTCGTTCCACCCTGTTTGTTCACATAGAACACAGTGGTTATGCTGTTGGATGCGATCTGAACTACTTGCCGCCGAAGAATATCCTTGAAGGATCGAACAGCTTTGAAGATCGCTAGCAGTTCGAGAAAAGTGATGTGTCTGGCTGATTCTTGTCGGTCCCAAGTGCCCTGAGTGCGAAGTCCTGCACATACTGCACCCCAACCATCAATGATGCATCGGTGTAAAGAGTCACGGTTGGTTGAGGCAGTCGGAATGGGACACCCACATTCAGATTGACTGGTATTGTCCACCATGTCAAGAACGGGCAGCGGGAGCTGGATTGGTTTGTTGGGCAAATCCCGCTGAGGATGAAACATTCTGTTGAAGCAAAGTTGAAGAGGTCGAAGTCGAAGTCTGGCGTATGGAACGATGGCAACCAAAGCGGCCATATGGCCCAGAAGTTGTTGAATGGAAAGAGCCGGTACAGTCCTGTCTCGTCGAATCCGATGAATCCATGAGCAGAGACTGTCTTGACGATCCAGAGGAAGAAATGCCCTCACTAGGGTAGAGTTGAGACGGGCTCCAATGAAGTCGATCACCTGCGCAGGAACAAGGGATGATTTTTCATGATTAATACATAGTTCCAGATTGTCCAGCAGAGCACAGGTTGTATGGATGGCTGAAAGAAGACTATCCCTGGTCTGGGAAACTATTAGCCAGTCGTCTAGGTAAGGGTATGCTTGGATACCCTGAAGCCAAAGATGCAGGCACACTGGAGCCATGCATTTTGTGAAGACTCACGGAGCGGTGGCTAATCTAGATGGGAGTATATTAAACTCAAATATGTCGGACCCAACAGTGAAGCTTAAGAGACGTCTATGACAAGGATGAATTGAGATGTGAAAATAGGCATCTCTCAAGTCCAGGAAGGCAAACCAATCCTCTCTCCCCAGCAATGGAAGGATATTTTGAAGGGTGGTCATCCAAAATTTCTTAGGCTTGATAAACCTATTTATATCTCGCAAGTCCAGGATAGGACGGAGACCACCATCCCATTTAGGGACTGTAAAATATCTTGAATAGAATCCGTGAAGTCCCTCAGAACGAGAGAGGTGACAAATCACTCCTTTATGAAGTAGTTGGTGAATTTCGTCTGGTAACACTGTCGAGCCAGGTGCAAATTGAATCGGGCTTGACGGAGGAACGATGTCGAATTCTATTCTGTATCCGAGCTGGATGATGGATAAAACCCACCGATCAGATGTGATGGACTCCCAAATGGGGAGTAGGCTTTGCAGCCGATCCCCAAATGAGAGGGGGAAAGGTGGAAATTGGAGAGAAGGAGAGGTTCTCCGGGCCCATCAGTGCTGACGCTTGTCGGTGTTGAAGCAGTGACAGCCCTGCTGAAAATGCTGCTGCGGCTGCTGCTTTCAACGCTGTTGCCATTGTTGATATTGCTGCCTCGGTGGGAATTGTTGACGGTAAGATGACCAAGACCAGGACCACTTACATCTCTGTTGAGTCAGAATTTCCATTCGGCGGGCTGTCATCCATGACTCATGAATGGGTTTCAATTTATGGTCCATCCTGGTGTGGAACAGTCCCGATCCATCAAATGGCTTCTCTTCTATCTGCCATTTCATCTCCTCTGGAAAATTACAGCTTCTGAGTCATACGTGTCGACGCAGAGAGATGGCACCGACCAGAGCCCTGGAATCGGTGTCGACATGGTGCCGCACTGTTGATAGCTGCTGAATGGCAACTTGCATGGCTTCTTTTATGAAGACTTTGGCCAAGTCTCCCTGATGGTTGGGCAGAGAAGTGGCAATGATGTCGAGCTTTTGCATAATAAAGTACTGATATCTGGCAAGTGTCGCCTCGTAGTTCGCGATACGAAGGCCATGTCCAGAGGCCGCACAGACTCTGTGTGCCAGCATATCGATTTTTCTGCCCTCCTTATCACGAGCCCTGGGACGACTCAACAACTACCAAGTTCAGTTTTAGATGGTGCAGGAGGAATGGAATATCCTGCTCCCGAACCCGGTACATCGCCTCGTAATGTCAAGATGTGGCCTGCGGCTGGGCCAGTAGGTCCCAGGGTTGAACCATCGCCTGACGAAGCATGGTTATCACAATGGCCGCTGACTGCTCGCCCCTAACGATATCATAAAACCTGTCAGTGCTAGGATCGGGCCAGTGTTGTGCTTCAATCTCCAGCGACCGAACAAGTCTTGACATCAATTCCCCAAAGGTGATGTGGGGTTCCTCCGGGGATCTTGGACCCTGTGATGTGATGGCCACATCCGGAGAGGTAGAGTCTGCCTCCGACTTGTATGAGTCGGCCTCGTAGCGGTAAGGTCCACTAGATGAACAGTTCCCCGGCGACATGGGGTGTCTCAGCTCTGCACATCCTGATGTAGATGGTGCCTCTCTCGGAACCGATAGTGATGGACGGTCCCGTGCTGACAGACAGAATCCGAAATAATGGTAGTCCTCGCAATCTATGTAACTTCCATAACAGGGTTGGTCCCATTCCTCTAAATGCCTGTCAGCAGAGTGACGTTGGTACCATGGCGGAGAAACAGAAGACTCCGTGGCTGGCCTAGATGGCGGCATTGGCATGGGTGAGCGAACCGTCAGTGGGGAGTCACGGATTTCTCCATCTGAAATCAACTCACACATTGGCGCCTCAGGTCGTTGGGGAGACGCACTTTCCACCCGTGCGACCCGTCTAGGGGACCCCGGCAGCGTAACCTACATGACCGATTGAAGGGCCAGTCTGATGGAGTCAGTACCGTTGCAGCTGCCGGGACCGAGGGCACTGACGAACCCGAGTCGTGATGTTTGGCGTGCTTGGGTTTCTTCGTCTTGTGGGCCGACTTGTCTGTCTTGTCCTCTTTTGCCTTTTTATGGCTGGAGGACTTGTCGGAGCCACCATCCTTTCTCTTCTCCCTTTGTTTACTAGGTGGAGAAGGAAGTTGTTGAGCCCCCATCGCTGAAGTACCCTCATCCGATAGGCATCATGGCGGCACGGCTGAGGCAGAGGCAGGGCACTGTAGAGGCGCAGCTGAGGCAGAACCAGGCTTTGGAACCAGCTGGTTCGACTGTGTAAGGGCCTGGTCCCAAAGCAGCTTACGCAGGCAGTTTTCCCGATTCTTCCAGGCCTGCTTAGTAAAGGCCAGGCAGTGGCCACTCTTGTCTGTTCTGTGCCCCTCGCCTAGGCAAAGGAGGCACAGATCATGCGGGTCCGCAGGGGACATTTTAGACCCGCACTCAGCACATTTACGAAAGGCCGCTCAGTGCACCATTGGAAAATGGAAAAGGAGAAGATAGTGAAGAGGGAAAGATAATCTTTTTGTTTTGTTTTGTTTTTTATAGCGAAAGGAGAACAAGAGAGATAATTGAACAAGAGAGAAAAAACTTGGAAGTACAGGAGAACGATTAACAAGATTAACAAGAACAAAGAGATTGATACTATGAGAGCGAAAAGGCACGAGGCGCAGCAAACGGCGGTCGCAAAAGACTGAGAAAATGGTGGACACTCCGCTCTATAAATAGTATGGAGGGGGAGGGGAGCGGAGTTTCCCACCAAAAACCATTAGTTCTAATCTTTCCGGCCTTACGCACTGCACAGGCACAGCACCCATATGTATGATGCACAGAGGTCACGACGAAGAACCAGCCATTTCAGGTATGACCATATAAATAATATTAAACAACCAGTTAGATATTCAGTGGACACACCTTGCAAAAGGCATTTCTAATGCCTAACTCAGTCAAGCACCTAGTATCATTCTTACTGGAAATCTAACATCTTCTGTCAGACCAGCCCCAAGCATGCCCTAAGTCATTACCCACTTTCAATCCTTTATACATATATCCCTGTAACAAACTCAAACTGTGATATGACAGATATGACAGATCCAAACACTTCAATGCTTTGACCTGTATTCTCCTGGGGTTGACATGGCACCCTGCTCATTCTTTGTGAAATATTCCTAGCACTGTCCCTCATGCAGGGAACAAACCCCAGTTTCTAGGCTCAAACTGTTGGGATTGAGAAGGGCAGTTGCTCTTGGCACACATTAATCTGGACACAGGAGGAGGAGGAGGAGGAGGAGGAGGAGGAGGAGGAGGAGGAGGAGGAGTGGGGTGGGAGTCAGAATGTGGGCCTATTACAGATGTTGGCATGAGAGAAGTGAAGGCACTTACCTCAAGGCCAAATTTCCCAGGTGCTCCAGCAGCTCTGAGAATAACCAAAATGTACAGCTATTGAGAGTGGGTTTGGAATAAGGGGGTTTCTGAGAGACAGACAAAGCAGGTACATTTCTGAACCCCATGACACTATGTTGGGAGAGGAAGGTTACCCAATTAGAGGATTGGGATGCAAAGTGGAGATGTACCCATTTCCAAAAGGCCCTTCCCAAAAGGGTGGAGCCCAAACATACTCATACAGAATTCCTAGAAGTAAATACTGGACTGGGTTCAACAGACCACACCATGCATGTTCAAAGATTCATTCTGGATGATTGGGCTTCTAGAAAATGCTTTGGTCAATAGAGAACTGTTTGCAAGAAAAGTTTGTGGCTTTGAATGTGCGATGGGAGAAACCTAGCTCATGACACAAAGTCTTCTGTCTGTGCTTGAGCTACATGTTTGACACTTACACTCAGATAGGGCTTCATTTCCTGTGAAGCACCCATGGCTGCATTTAGCTGATTTCCACTTTAGAAATACTATCTGACTACACTGGGAAATTAGCAACTTGCTTGGGGAGCTCAGAGGAGTTTCCACTCTGTGTCTACAGTAGCAATAGTGGAACAATATAGGAAAGTTAGTTCTTTTGGAGCCATTAGCAAGTCTGTCTCTTGCAGCTGGAGTAAATAGCATTATGAATTTATGGATTTAAGCTCAATGACTTACATTTCCTATAGCCAAGATAAGAGTTAAGGCATTTTACAAAGGTACTGATGGATCCCAAGACATGCTTCTCATGATGCCTTTGTAACCTGCTAATGACCTACTCATCCAGCTTCAGGAATTATTAGACCAAGTGGAAAACAATGCCCTACTTTCTGGCAGATTTTCTCACAAACTGTGATGTTCCTAATACTAATATCTCATCTCATTTCTCTGTTTGTTTGTGGTGCCAAATCTAATTTTAGCTTAAAATAGATTGCACTTTAGCACTTAATGAGAAGACTCCCCAGTTTAGTGGTGAGAACTGAGGTAAAGCCTGTAACACATCCTCTGAATATCTCTACACACCTGCATCTTCTAGAAGTTTCAAATACAGATAAATGGGGAGTTTTTTAATTTCAAGAAAGCCAGTGTGGTGTAGTGGTTAAGAGTGAGGAACTGGGACTCAGTAGATCTGGGTTCTATTCCCTGCTCAGCTATGGAGCCAACTGGGTGATTTTGGCCAGTCACAGACTCTCAATCCAACCTACCTCACAGGGTTATTGTAGTGTGGATAAGATTGAGGAAGAGCATAAGAATTATGTAAGCAGTCTCGAGTTCTTTGAAAGGAAAAAATGTAGGAGATAAATATAATAAATAAATTTTCATTCCTCAGCAGCCTCACATCAGTCACAGTGGTCAGAAGACAGAATGAATACGAATTACCACCAAAAGTTTTCTACTCTGTCTTCAGTCACTTCTCAAATAATGCAAATTGAGTCCAAATTTCTCCTTCTTCAAGAAATGGAATGGATGACTCCCTACTCATACTAGTGACCATTCTGCTCCTAGTTACTGTCTCCTGGTACCTTTGAACCCCACTCCCAAGTGCCCTCAGGCTCTCCAGTTGAGTAAGCCTAACCTTGAGTCAGTTGCATTCTCCTTCCCTGATTAGAATAAGGACTTCCTCCTTTGATCTCATATCCTGGAAATATATTTTTCATTAATTTTGGCTGTTATGTACCTGTAATTAAGTGACTAATATCTATGATCCCTCAGTTCTTTATTTTGATATGCTTATTTCAATAAATGCCACTATTCTTGAACTGTGTGTTATGTACATGCACTCCTGCATGCACACCTATCATACCAGTTATGATAAGATGTTCTTCAAGTTCAAAGATCCCTTTAAATCATAAGGCTGTTTATAAGCCAACAGAGGACATATAGTGGTAACACTGTAAATAACAAATGAAAAAATGGACAATTAACTCAAAGCTTTGGCAAAAATTGCACTTAATTTAGCTGGTGGACAGGAGAAAGGAAGAGCTAGATCTTTTGGCAAAGTGGACACCAGTCAGGTCCAAATTAAATTGTATACACTGCTCCTTTCAGAACACCATGCTACTATGTTTATTTAATCAATGGCATGCCACTGTCAACTGCAAATAGTCTTGTACCATCAACAGCCACTGCAACTGTTTCATATGCCCAGAGTCCATTCTAGCTGTTAGATAAACTTATTCTTACACTGTAAGACTATAATGCTAGACTCCAAACCAAGTCTCACAACTCATTCAATATGGTGCATTTGGAAAGAGACCTGTCCCCACCATTCCTTGACATACATCCAAAACACTGTTACACAACATACTGTTACACATTCTCACCTCAGGAATCCTGGGAGGAGGCCGCTTGGTCTTTCCTTCAAGAATCTTTTCCTTCAGAAGTATCTTATGTACATCCAGTGACCCTATCAAAGTATTTGGCTTGTAACTCAAAGGCTCTTGGGTCCCCCGGGTCTGTAGCTCAAGAGTGTGGTGTGCTGGATTTAAGTGGTGTTGGCTGCACAAGTCAACTAACAAGTCCATCACAGCTTTACTGTAAAGAACATGATATTAATTAACAGGCCAGCTAGAAGAAACTGGACTTTTAATGTGGACAGAAGGGACACACTGGAACAATATCCAGTATAATCAAGTATATTAAAATGAACCATTCTTTTTAAACACAATAAAATACTTCAAAAATAATTATTTTTCATATCATGGGAAATATCCATGTTCTAACCAATACTAACTGACTCCAGAAGCATTCCTTCTGATTGAAGGAATCAATTTTCCTGATTGAAGGAAAAAATAATCACAAAGGCAAATTATCATACAAATACTTGACTGTCCTTGTTAACGTAAAAGGTGTTACCAGGAATTGATGAGAAGTATCTCTTTTAAGAAAGGGTCATGGCCCATCAGCTTTGAAGGTCACAGTTGTTCATCCAATGACAAAAAAGCATCCCTTTGTTCCCCCGGATCTAAATTATCACCACTCAGTATCCAGTATTCCATTTTAGGCATGATAGGAAGATGTAGTGCCATCCCAACGCCACATTTTTTTCTGGATGATATTGATTATCTAGATTCCTTCTATTCAAGGTTCCACATTAATTTGCGGACTATTCAATAGGCAGCCTAAACAGTTTTAATTTAAACCAGGAGGTCTAACAATGGAAGTATGACCTCTCCTGGACTACTCAGCAGCAGCACAATTAACCATGGCATCCTTTTAGACTGTCAAGAATAATTTTCAGCGACACTATATTTAAGTGGTCCAATCATTCTTGAAGGTCCAAGATCCCAATAGGTTATGCTGAATAATCATTCAGTCACTTGTACTTGGTATCATAGGTTGCCTTCTTGTATTCTATGCTTTTTTGATGTGTGTTTACATGATTAAGGTGTTGTTGTTTTTTCAGTGAAGGCTACTCATTGCAGCTGGCTGTTGTAAATGATAACAGGTCGTTCACATGTCAGGGACACAGGTGACCAAAGGGACACAGGTGACCAAAGAAAGGACTACATCATTTATTCTAGATGGTTATGATCAAGCCCTTCTGGCCCATGGGCTGTTTAATAACCAGAATCTTAAACCACAGTCTCAAGCTAGTTTAAGATCCTGGTTAGTGAACTGACTTTAAAGCATTGTCTCACAATCTAATTCCAAGTCATGCTGTTAACAGAAAATAGAGTAAGTTTCCACTTACATCAGCATCCTTGAAGGAAAGGTGCAATAAAACGTACCATTTAATCATCTCCACATAAAAGCCTGGAGTATTCAGTCCAGCTTCGTATCACATAACAGAATGAAATTACTCTCTATGTGGCAATGTTGTCATAAGAAGCTGGAAAATGTCAAGGCCTACAGTGCAATGCATTCTGAATCCAAACTAGATTTAATTCAGAATGACTTTTAAACTGGACTGGCAGTAGGCTTCGATAGAAATTGTTTTTCAGAAATTTGTTCCTTTATTTTTGAGTAGAGGGAGTTTACATGTTTTACAGGTACTTTTTGGTTCAGTCTATTGTATTAAACTAAGGCACCAATTATTATGTTCCAATTTTGATTCACCTCTGACTGTGAATACCTTTAACTGAATTAATAACTCTCATTTAGAGATTGACTGGGAAAACAATACATTGCATCTGAAGGGGCAGCATACAACACATTTTTCTTGGTTGTTATGCCCTACCCTATTCATCTCCCCTTCCCCAAAATAAATACAAAATATTTTCTCATACAATCTTTTTCCAAGATAGACAAATGTATTAATATTACAAATAATTTAGGTCAGCAAACATTAAAAAGGGAAATATAGGAAGATCAACACAAGGAAAGACAATAAGCGTATTTATACTAAAGGACTAGAAACAATGACATGTGTTGATATACCTACACTGCTACATTACAAGTACAGTGGTACCTCAGCTCACGAACAGCTCAGTTCACAAGTTGCAAACAGAAATTTTGGGAAAATATTGCCTCAGGTTGTGAACTCTGCATCGGGGAATGATCACAATCACGGCCATCTTCCCTGCATGAACACTCTAAACAATAACCTTCTCCCAACCCACCACAAGGGGGAGCCATAAGGGTGCGCTCACCTTTGTCGAGGCCTTCCTGGCTCCTCACCGCCGCTTCACTTCCGAGGCGGAGGAAGGTCTTCTCGCAGGCTCTCGCCTGGCTCCGGGAGGGGGAGCAGGACCAGAGAGGCAAGCATGGGGCAGCTCCCCCGGCCCGGGAGAGGGCCATGAAGAGTGAGGTAAGGGCTGCTTTCCACGGACAGAGACGAGGGTAGGCGAGGGACAGGGCCACGGCCAGCCGAGCAGGGTGCCTCCCGCCTCTCCCCACTGTGTCCGCCCCCGGGCTTGGTGAGGTGGCCATGGCTTGGCCCGCAACCCGGGGATGTGGCTCATACTGTATTTTTTTGGTTTAAAAGAATCACATATTAATTTATTTAAAACTTTTATATGCCATCCTTTATATATAACATAAATTTATGGTAAAGAACAAATTAACCTTATTTACATTGAACCTTATTAGGAAATTTGACTTGGCTCGCAATCAATTTGGGTCGTGACCAGAAGCATGGAATGGATTAAGTTCGTGAGCTGAGGTACCACTGTATATACATTTTATATGTTAGGAGTCTTCCCAGCCTTACTCAGTCACAGGAATAAGAATTGTTGAAGTACAGCTAGATATAAAATAGAATTTTAGCACACATATAGTCCAAGTTACTACAAAAAATCTGAAGTGTAACATTTTGTTTCTTGCTTTAACAACAGGAATTCTACCTCCCAGTAGTAACAGGAATACGAGGTTACACTAGTAAAAAGCATCCTTAGCAGATCAGGGAGCATTCATCAACTAAAAATGTGCTAGAATTTTGGATGTGCTCTGAACATGTCCTATTTACAATACTGAGTGCAAGCAAGAGTGTTTTCTTCAGAAATTACTCATAAATACCTGAATAAATGCTTGCATGAAAAATGTGTATTTTTTTCCAAAATAAGCATGTTGGAAAAATGCTTACTCTCATGGTTTAATCAACTGCAGGGGAGTATGTGCTTTTAAAAATATGCACAGAGATGCCAATCCAAAATTAACACTCTTCTGATTCAAACAAGCCAAAAATGAAAACAAGAACCAGATAAAAGACCTTCATACTGATTTTCAGAGAGTTTAGGTGGTCTCATAATGGCTGGTTCTCCCATCCTTATCTTCAAGAGACAAACTTCTTTCTTAAGTGGGGAGTGCAATCCCATTCAAAACAAAAGAAACACCCGACTTCAGATAATCCCTGAGCTGCTGGTATTCCATCTTACTTGGATTATGTTTCATTTTATTCACTTGCACAGAGTCAGAATCACTGATGTCAGTCACTAATTTGGACTCACTAAGACCTCCCTAGGATCTGAGGAAATGAGAGCAGAGCTGGATGCTGTCAGCGCACTAAATAACATGTCAGTTCAAATCTCTGAATGATCTAATCTACTTACTTCATGCAGATGCTGAAAAGCACTGGATGAACGCTGCATTTAAATGTGGACAACAATCTCCAAATAGCTCTAGAATAACACCACAGCCAGGAGTATCAAACTTAGTTTAAAAGTCTAGGGGAATCAATAACCCTAACCCTAACCTTCCATCTCCTCGCACAGATTGGTCACTAGCACTACCAAGGCAGTTTCAGTCTCAAAATCAGATGAGAATTTAGACTGAAAAGCATTTAGACATGTTGACTTGCAAACTCTATTCAAATGGTTTGTACAAAGTCCTAAGATGGTCAAGAGTATCTGTACTGGGCCCCACACTTGAGTTATTTTTTTCAGTGGAAAGATCAAGGATGTTTTGACTATGGCTAGATTATCAAAAAGGCTAACAAGGTCCTGTCTGAGGCCCATCATTTTCAAAAGACGGTGCTGGTGGAGTGTAATTATTTCCCTGAAAAAATGCCAGTTACAGAAGCCGTTCTCAGCTGCCTGGGCTACAGTCCATAATTTTTCTAATATGGCACTGGCTGTGATGATAATACAGGTACAGGAGAAAATAGTGTTACTAAAGTTATGCTTAAAAACCTTACCTCCCAGGCACACTGTTTTTCTGTTCTTCTCCATCTAGGAGAACTACTCTTAAGTCCACTGTCCTGCTAATCAGATTTTCCTTCACATTTAGCACACCCTGATCAGGCTGCATTCCCAGATCTGTGGTTAAATTGTATTCATTACTACTTTTACAAGCTGTGAATGGTTGGTTTGGTGGAGCAGGAGCGCGAGCCTTCATTCTTCGCCTGAATAGAAAAAGACAGTGAAGAGTTGGTTAGCTTGCCATATTTATAACCCTGTAAGGAAATACCATCTGACAGGTATGAAGCAGCTCTTCTTCTTTCTTTACACTAGGCGTCTGAGCTACATAGGCTACTGTTTGATGTCACACTTCAAAGACAGAATGACTTACTTAGCTGTGGCCACTTTAAGCCCAGAAATGTAACAACAAGAAGTCTACACAGAGGACATTTGACATCACTGTTTTCATAGCAACTCCAACACTTTCATCTGACAAAAGTTCAGTATGTCAGAAGCTTCTGATACCAGCTGCATGATGAGACCTACAAGCCTCAAAGAACACATTTCAAACTCTAGCCTTAACAAAATAGATTTTGGGGTGTTTTAATTTTGCTGGAAATTACTACCTAAACCATTTCATGGTTTACTGAAAGGTAGTATATGTAATCAGACAAAACAGTACTAATTAGAGTCTTCCTATGCTCAAACTAAGGTAAACCAAAACCATGTCATCTTCACACAAGCAGTTTATATATTATCTAAAGATATTTGGAAAAAACCCTGAAAAACAACCCTATAATATATGCAAAGAAACAGTTATTAGAGCTCTCCAGGACATTAGGGAGAGCTGTCCCTATGTATCAGTGAAGAATTAAAATAATTTGATCTAGCAGGCACTGCACACTCTATTCCACACTCCCCCGACCCAAAAAAAAAGAGAGGGTGGAAACTGACACTGAGAAGAAAAAAAATCCGCCACAAGCATGGTCAATGGATATGGAATGCCTGTTGAATATGAGAACCAGATTGCTAATGTTTAACTGTTTCTTCAAGCAGTCACACATTATGTGTACTGCACCTAGGTTATCTTTGGAATTTTCTGCAGCAGTGGCGGGAAACCATTTTTCTGTTGAGAGTTGCATTCCTTTGGTGACAGTTTGTCAGCAACCACATGGTAGTGGTAAGCAGAAGCAAAGCAGCTGGAAAAGCAGTAAGGGGAGGAACTCATTTTTCCCTCTTTCATTCCCTTTGATCACTTTCTGTTTCTCTTCCTCCCCACAGAGTTGTCTACTGGGAGAGGAAAAGATAGCTCTTGCAGACATCTTAAGTAATCCCTTGTGATTGGAATATTGATACTCTGCTATGTAGAATAAAACAAAATTTAAAAATTAAGCTAAACCTCTAGTTTTTATTGTTGGGCATTGCGATCACTTGAGCCAGGACTTTGATATTCAGCCCTAATTTTCTATAAAAGTCAAAATCAGATACAGGAGCCAAAATGTTTAATATATTAAGGCAGACTTTCCTCTTCTTGTGCTCTCTGGATGTTTTAGACTACAACCCCCAGCATTCCTGACCAGTGACCACACTGGCCAGGCTGATGGGAGCTGAACTCCAAAGCATCTGGAAGGCACCAATTTGGCAAAGGCTGTATTACTGGCTGTTTTCTTGTATGAGATTGCATTTTTTATTCTTCCTTTCCATAGAGGCAAAGGGTTAATAAAGCTCATGCTGGAAAAAGAAATCACGTATAGTACATTCAGAGTAATGAACAGGAAAAACAGTGCGAAAAGCTCTGCTTCAGCATGTAAGCTCAAAACATATACAACTGTTTGAGTGACTGGGATACTGAAAGTCTGCTGTGATATGACAAATATAACAAATAAACCTTATGTAGAAGTAACACAAATGACAATAACATCTTGAAAGCATTACAAGATGTATTAAGTTTTACTTAAGACATTTAGCATTATTCTTGCAAATTCTTGAGGAGGTGCAGAAGAGGAACATACCAAGGGAAGGGGTTTTCCTATATGCATTCAAGATGCTGCTCCAACAATATTATTATTTTTTGCAAGGACTGCTAAAATTCTTAGTGTAGTGCTATGCTATACACTGACAGGTTTGGACTTGAAAATCCAGTTGATTTTAACCCATTCTGTGGGCTAGATGCATTCTACTGTTAAACAACATCACTAAGAATTCAAGTGATACACAACTAGACCATGTCACTAATGATACTTGAAAACAAGAACAAGACATATTTCTAACACAGAAAACAACTAAGTTTGGCAACAGTTGCAAATCCTTTATATTATAAAGTTTATAATATCTCTCAGTGAACATTGCAGAAAACACAAATCCGAAGCTCAACTTAATTATACCTGCTTAGCCTTACTATACATCACATTTGCAATCAATAGAATACATTCTCAAAGAAAACTGAATTTTACACTGACATGACACAATGCTACTGATATAAACAACTGAAGTTTGAAGTATCAGATAAGCTAAAAGATATTATTCTTTTTTGTACAATATGCTCCACACCTGCTTGCATATATGTTGGCACTTATTTCATTAGGCTACAATATGATCAACACTGGTACTTTTGCAATGTAACTTAATAGCTGATGAAAACAGATTACCTGCTTATGCTATCTTCCTTCTCAGAATAAACTTCTTGTCAAAAAATGACTGGAACGAAGATAAAAGAAAAGCATGGTAACCCAAATCTAAACCAGCATGAATACAATTCCTGAGAACTACAAATACTGAGATTCTGGAATGCAATAAGATCAAGTCAAAGCCCTTTGGACTGACACTTGTTTTAGTTATTTATTAATAAAGATCAGCAGCAATGTGACCTTTGCATATCAATCCCAACTAAGGAGTGCAAAAATGATATCCATCATTCCTTCATTCTAGCCAACTTTCACTGAGCACCATATACATGTGAAGATGAAAATGAAAACAGAAGCAAACCAAAGATTTTCACATTTAGCTAACAGAACTTATGACACAGACAAAAAAACATTTCTAGAGAAGTACCCAAGAAACTGCTGTCTTGTTTCTTTAATTGAATTTGAAGACAAATACATACAATTCTCCCTTCATGGATCACTGCCTTGCTGTGGTGAAGGGGCTTGCGTAGCACAATAAAGCTACGAGCAATGCCGTGCAGGGACACCCAAGACAGTCAGGTCATAGCAGAGAGCTCTGATAAAAGGTGATCCACTGGTGAAGGAAATGACAACTCACTCCAGTAGCCTTGCCATGAAAACCCCTTGGAGAGAAACCTGTATGCAGGTCAAGAAGCAACAGTGGGAACTGGCCATGGAACTACTGATTGGTTCAAAATTGGAAAAGGAGTACATCAAGGCTGTACAGTGGTACCTTGGCTCACGAATCCCTCACTTCATGACCAAATTGGATCGCAAACAGAAATTTTGGAAAAATTTTGCCTCAGGTCGTGAACTCTGCATCGGGTGATGATCGCGGTCATGGCCATCTTCCCTGCACAAACACTCCAAACAATATCCTTCTCCCTACCCACCACAAGGGGGAGCCATGAGGAAATGCTCACCTCCGTCAAGGCCTTCCTGGCTCCTCGCCACCACCCCAAGCTGGAGGAAGGTCCTCTCGCAAGCATTTGCCCAGCTCTGGGAGGGGGAGCTGGAGCGGGAGGTGGGCCCAGGACAGCTCCCCCGGCCGGGAGAGGGCCACAAGGAGGGAGGTAAGGGCTGCTTTCCATGGGCCGAGGCGAGGGACAGGGCGGCCAGCTGAGTGGGGCGCCTCCTGCCTCTCTCTGCAACGTCCACCCCAGGGCTCGGCGAGGCAGCCATGGCTTGGCCTCCAGCCTGGGGATGTGGTTCATACTGTATTTTTGTGGTTTAAAAAATAATAATTACACATTTATTTATTTATTTAAAACTTGTATATGTCGTCCTTTATGTATAACATAAAGTTATGGTAAAGAACAGATTAACAGTATTTAAATTGAACCTTATGGGGAAAGGTTCTACCAGGGTGGGTAGAGACCTGTTCTCCCCTGCAGAAGAAGGCAGGACACGCTCCAATGGAGCAAAGCTCAGGGAGCCAAGATTCCATTTGGATGCCAGGAAGCACTTCCTGACAGTCAGGACCCCGAGGGTGTGGAATGGGCTTCCACAAGAGGTCGTTGAGGCCCCATCGGTGCGGGTGTTCAAGGATAGGCTGGACGTCCACATGGTGGGCATGTCGTGAGCGGAGCCGGCTGGTGCCAGAGGTCAGACTAGATGATCCGGGAGACCCCTTCTGACTCACTCTGTTTCTATGTTTCTAAATTTGACTTGGCTCGCGACCAATTTGGGTTGTTGTGGAATGGATTAAGTTCATGAGCCAAGGTACCACGGTATATTGTTGCCCTGCCTATTTAACTTATATGCAGAGCACATCATGCAAAAGGCTGGGCTAGATGAATCACAAGTTGGAATTAAGATTTCCAGGAGAAATATCAACAACCTCAGATACGCAGATGATAACACTCTAATGGCAGAAAGTGAAGAGGAACTAAAGAGCCTCTTGATGCGGGTGAAAGAGGAGAGTGCAAAAGTTGGCTTGAAACTCATCATTAAGAAAAGTAAGATCATGGCATCCAGTCCTATCACTTCCTGGCAAATACACAGGGAAGAAGTGGAGGTAGTGATAGGTTTTATTTTCCTGGGCTCCAAGATCACCACAGACGGGGACTGCAGCCAAGAAATAAAAGACGCTTGTTCCTGGGGAGGAAAGCTCTGGCAAATCTAGACAGCATACTAAAAAGCAGAGACATCACCCTGCCAACAAAAGTACGTATAGTCAAGGCTATGGTTTTCCCAGTTGCAATGTATGGCTGTGAAAGCTGGACCGTAAAGAAGGCTAAGCGTCAAAGAATTGAGGCCTTTGAATTGTCGTGCTGGAGAAGACTCCTGGGAGTCTCTTGGACTGCAAGGAGATCAAACCAGTCAGTTTTAGAGGAGATCAACCCCAACTGCTCTTTAGAAGGCCAGATATTGAAGATGAAACTTGAATACTTTGGCCACCTAATGAGAAGGAAGAACTCACTGGAGAAGAGTCTAATGCTGGGAACAATTGACGGCAAAAGAAGAAGGGGATGGCAGAGGATGAGGTGGCTAGATGGAATCACTGAAGCAGCTGGTGTGAGCTTAGGTGGACTTCAGGGAATGGTGGAGGACAGGAGAGCATGGAGGAATGTTGTCCATGGGGTAGTGATGGGTCAGACATGACTTGCTAAACAACAAAAACATACATACACTTTAGGGGTAGGCATATACTATATATAAACTTGTTCCTTTGCTTCAGTTTCTTGCAAGTGAACTACAATATATAGCACCTCATTTATCTAAATAGTATTGAATACCATCATAAATATACACATATTGAGAACTTTGCTAAACAGGAATACTACTTATAGAGTATTCTCCTAAGATGCAGTTCCACAATAGTTTACATATCCAAGTCTTGGGCCCAGTGTAAGCAGGCATGATGACTGCAGAGACATCTGTTATTCAACAAGAAGTCTGTTGCCCAAACTCCTTGTTCTTTCTCTATCTGACTCAAGGACCACACGGAAGTCAGAAGTAAAAGGTGCCTGGAGTAATATTCCAAACGGAATCAAGAGTTCTGCTTCCTTTACTCACATGCCTCTTTTGACATTACGAGACCACTGCTGCTTTATGTATGAACAGAGCAGTCACAAAATTAAGCATGTTTGCCTTGACACCATCACAGAACTCCCACTCAAATTCTACTTCGGTGAAAAATCAAATTGTAACAGTTCTAAAGTCAGGATGTGGAACAATAAAGCACAAAGTAGGGGCACATCCTTTGCATATCCGTGAGGAAAAGTCTGCCTATGCAATAAGATTCTCTATTTCTTGATTTGTTTTTGTTCATTCAACAGATTAATAAATGAAATTATAAATCTGGAAAATGTGGAGTAGTTGCCCCAAATAAACTCACTGAACTTCCTTTTGGTCAGGGTACAACTGTTCAGAATCTTCTATTACGACTACAGATTCTGAAGTATTAATTAATGTAAATGAGTAACAAAAGTAATAACACACTCCCAGTATTTTCATTACACTGAACAGTGTGGGAGTTATGATGTGAAGATGATACCTGGAGTGCTTTACTTGCCCATGCACTGCTATGCAAAAAGGTACCATTTGAATGTCCATGAACACACAGAATTCCTTTTAGAAAGCTATTTTCTAGGTAATCTGGATTGTGGCTACAAAATTCTGAAGAGATGCAAAGAAATTATTTTGTCTAAGCAATACTAACAGGTGTGTTCCCTACACTCCCTGCCTAATGAATGTAAAAACAACCTTATTGGATCAGACCAAAGGCCCAGCTATTCCAGCACCCTGTTTCCACATTGGTGTACCCAATATCAATGGGAAGCTTAAAAGCAAAATATATGGGCAGCAAGTCTCTATGGTGTTTGCTTTCCACAAAATGGTATTTAGAAGCAAGCTGTCTTGGATTCGAGAGTTAGCATGCAGCTATAACTTTATCTTCCTTTTTTTATTATTATCACATTTCTATCCTGTCCAAGAGCCAAAGTTTTCTTGGTAGTACCCAAAATAGATCTTCATAAAATATAAGAACATAGAAAACAGAGTGAGTCAGAAGAGGCCTCCCGGGCCATCTAGTCTAGTCTAGTCTGACCTCCGGCACCAGCCGGCTCCGCTCATGACATGCCCACCATGTGGACATCCAGCCTGTCCTTGAACATAATAAAGCAGAGTACACAAACTGAAGAAAAAAAGGTTTTTAAAAACCCTACATTTTAAAGGTAAAGCAAAATCAACAGCGCTAAGTTCAAAACAGCTCAAACATAGTTTTTAAAAGCTAAAAATGAAAAATTTAGTTTCTATAAATTAAAAATAAATGTGTCTTCACCTGCTGCCAAAAAACCACAAGGTAAACATTAGGTATCCTTCCTGGGAAGGGTATTTCACAATTAGGGCACTCCCACCCTCTTATTAGTAGCCATCTACCTCAGCTCATTTGGCAGTGTTACCTGGAAGTTTTTGTTTTCGTTTTTAAGAAAACCTGGCTGCAGGCCATTTGGGGCTTTAAAGGTTTTGGTCATTTTGTATTGTGCCCAGAAATGGTGTGGAAGTCAATGCCAATCACAAAAGCACTGCGGTAATAGAACTGTATAGCACAGTCCCTGTTAATAAACTCACTCTCCATTTTGGACCAGCTGAAGTTTCTGAACCATCTTGAAAGACAAACCCATGCAGGAATTCCAAATAAGATGCTAACAGATCATAGATAGGTTAGCTAGGCTATCTCTGTTCTGATAGGGTCACAGTTGATGTAACAGCCTAAGGCAATCAAAAACACGAAGTTCTTTGTTTCCAGTAGGGTGGACCGATTTAAAGCAGCAAATGTGTTTCTATATTTCCTGAACAATGGTGTAAAAAGTGACCAGTAAACCATGTTTATTTATAACGAAATAGGGTAATATTTACATTAGAAACATAGAAACAGAGCGAGTCAGAAGGGGTCTCCCGGGCCATCTAGTCTGACCTCCGGCACCAGCTGGCTCTGCTCATGACATGCCCACCATGTGGACGTCCAGCCTATCCTTGAACACACGCACTGATGGGGCCTCAACGACCTCTCGTGGAAGCCCATTCCACACCCTCGGGGTCCTGACTGTCAGAAAGTGCTTCCTGGCATCCAAATGGAACCTTGGCTCCCTGAGCTTTGCTCCATTGGAGCGCGTCCTGCCTACTTTTGCAGGGGAGAACAGGTCTCTACCCATCTCCATGTGACATCCCCTCACATACCTGTATGTCACCGACATATCCCCTCTGAGTCTCCTCTTCTCCAGGCTGAAGAGACCCAGTTCCCTCCGTCTCGCCTCATACCCCATCCCCTGCAAACCGCCCACCAACCTTGCGCCCTATGCTGCACTGACTCCAACCTGGCTATATCCTTTCTGTAATGAGAGGCCCAAAACTGAACACAATACTCCAGTTGCGGGTGCACCAGAGTCGTGTAGAATGGTAGTAATACCTCTCTTGACCCAGAAGCCACACTTCTGGCTATGCAACTAAGGGTGGTGTTCGCCCTCTTGACCACCGCATCACACTGCTGACTCATGTTCAGTCTGCAGTCAACCAGTACTCCGAGGTCTCTTTCACAAGTGCTGCTCTGCAGCCACTTGTCACCCAACCTGTACTTATGACAGCTATTCTTATGCCCCAAGTGCAAGACCTTGCACTTATCCACACTGAACGCCATCCTGTTGTCTCCTGCCCACTTCCATAGTCTGTCCAGATCCTTTTGGATCTGGAGTACCTGCTCCTCCATTGTGGCCACTGCCCCAGTTTTAGTGTCGTCTGTGAATTTGATCAGCAGACTGTTCACCCCTTCTTCCATGTCGTTAATGAAAAGATTAAACAGGATCGGCCCCTGGAAAGAGCCCTGGGGGACCCCGCTTGTCACTGGCCGCCATCCCAACGGTTCCCCACTAATGGTAACCTTCTGCTTTCAGTCAGTCAAACACACCCTAATCCACCAGAGAGTGCTTTGGTCTATCCCAAAACTCCCCAGTTTCTCCACAAGGATATCATGGGGCACTTTGTCAAAGGCCTTGCTGAAATCCAGGTACACCACATCCAGTGCATCCCCTCCATCTAGCCATCTCGAAACCTTGTCATAGAATTCCACAAGGTTTGTCTGGCAGGACCTGTTTTTGCGGAAGCCATGTTGTGTGGCTGTCAGCCTCCCTTCCCTAGCTCTCTCTCTATTATGAGCCTTTCCATTGTTTTTCCTACAATGGACGTAAGGCTAACCGGTCTATAATTCCCCATGTCCTTTCTACTACCCTTTTTGAAAATTGGGACCACTGATGCCACCCTCCAGTCCTCTGGAACTTCACCTGTTCTCCACAAGGTCTCAAAAATGGAGGCCAGCAGGTGTGAGAGAACCCCTGCCAACTCTCTAAGTACTCTCGGGTGTAACCCGTCAGGGCCTGGCGCCTTTGTAATGTCCAGTGTCCTGAGGAGCCCCTCGACTTCAAGGGGGGTGACTCTAATCTGTGCCCCTAAGTCCCCGGCCTCATCTAATCTCCTATGCGGATATCCCCCGTCCTGCTCTGGGGAAAATACATTGTTTCAATCTTACAAGCAAGCTTTGCATTTATTTGACTCACTGCATCTATTTTGCATGCTTTTTTCTTCTATGAAAGAAATTTATTTAAATTTTTCCCATATAGGGTCTTTCTTATGATCAGCACCCATGAGAGTTTGAGGATAATGACACAAGCCTATGCATGTCTTCCCAGAACTAAGCCCCATTGAGTTATGTATAAGAAAGAGAACTTAACATCCCACTTGAAGCAGAATCCTACCCAAAGTCTGCTATTTTGAAACCTTTAGCAGCACAAGGTTTTTCTTCTGAGAGTTTTCATCTCCAAGCTTTCTGTAAGTTCCTACATGTTCTATTACACAACACAAGATGACATTGTGGCACAGAGTAGAACTGAGTATTTACACAAACTTTCTGTAGCAAATAATGGCAGCATCCAGGAAAAAAAGCCCTAAATTTTCCTTGCCCATGAGAAGATGACAAATTTGTGTAACAGATGCACAAGCTCCTATAAGCAAGGGTTCATGAATGCATATGTCTCATGTAGAGAAGCCCAGAGAGAAATGCAAAATATTAAAAATAAGCAAATGAAAAAGAAGAGCTTAAACAGTAAGCTGGCACCTCCTCTTAACTTTATATCCTTTTCACACTGGAAGTAATTAGTACATCCCATCAAGTGCCAATTGACACCCTATGCCACCCACCCACTTTTATAGGGTTTGCTCTCCTACAAGACAAAGCAGCCTGCTCTTTTTCTTCTCCAAGATTCCCTGTGACAAACCAACCAGCAAACATAATTGTCAGAAAAACTCACCAAAAAAATTGCATCATGTATGCAAAGGTCCAGTGAATAGATGTGACTCATTTGTTTTTGTTTTTTGTTTTGGCTTTGCTAGTGCGGCTCTTCAACCCTTTGAAAAATGAAGGCGCACTATAGTAAGGAAAAAGCAACTGCAGATGCTCTACAAATTCCACATGAGGTTACTGATAAGCAAAGTTTCAAGTTGCTTCTTTTTCCCATCACCATCCACATAAACTCTCTGAGCATTACCCTGGAATACATCTTTCCTTTCCCTACCTTCCCCAGGAAGTGAATTTAGTTCCACATACAGCAGGATACTATGTCTTTTAATTCAGCCATCAGAAGAAAGTGCAGTTCATAAACAAGCAAGCCCTAGCATTTCCATCATGGATGTGCCCTGTTCTCTTTCCAAGCTGGTTGGTCAGAAGTGTGCAAGAGTTTGCCTTACTGTTGGGACATGCTATTGCATTTCATAGATTAATACTCCTGCATACCCCTGACCAACGAGAAGGAAGAGGCAGTGTATGGAGTGGAAACCAGCAGAAGTCCTACTGAAGTGTTTGTCCCTGATGTGTCATGCCCTGCTGCCATTTTGTTCTTGTTCATCAGTAGGTACAGGAAAAGCCTTCCTACTAGATTATAGCAGCAATGGTACGGGAAAAGATAGTTGTATTTGTTTTGGGATTGGTGGACAGAGATCGGTGATGGGTAAGAATAATGACTTGCACTGTACACTCTGCACAGCCAGACAGGATCAATCAGGTCTCTTGCATTTTGTGTTCTGATTACCTGTCCCTCCTATATATTTTGAGCCATTAGTAAAAATGCCAAATTCCTACCACTCTCCCAACTTGTTCATGTTCCTCTCACATTCTTATCAGGCTTCCAGGATCCCCACTGCTCAACACTGGGAGATCTTGTTTTATTGCTGTTGCAGTGTCTGAAAACAGGGCATCATGTACATTCAAAGCTGCTTCATAATTTGAACAAAGCAGGAAGGAATCAGAGTAAAGTTCTGCCACTCAGCTTGTTTCAAACTGTTAATGAACCAAAAATGCATTGCCAATGAGGTAATGAAGTGTCCAGCTTACAGACAGTAACAGTGTTGTTGCTCGGACATCATAATGATTAGATGCCTCAGCTGCTATTATAAAAAAATTCCACAATACAATTTGAATGTTTAACATGATTTGGGTTTCTTGCATTAAGCATCTAAATGAGGCTAGCTTTCAATTCATACTGTTTTTCTTAATCTCTTGAAATATATGTGATGGAAGAAGCCGCCACCTTAATGAACATTAAAAATGAATACAAGTCTCCACATATTTTCATGGGTGTATCACTGTAAGCCAGGGGTTCTTACACTTTTTCAATAGGGGGCCAGTTGAAAGGTGCTGACAATGGGCCACCAAGGCAGTGCAGGCAGGGGCACAGGGCGGTGTGGGGGGCACATGCGCATGCGCACCTTTTCTCTGAGCAAGTCCAAAACGATCTCGGCACAAGCAACCCGGCGCCTCACTGCGCACATGCATGCACACACGGCCAGTCCAAAACCTCTATGGCGGGTCAGATAAATGGACATGGTGGGCCGAATCCAGCCCACGGGCCATAGTTTGAGGACCCATGGTGTAAGCTATTCCAATGGATAAAGCTACTTGACATTTATCAAATTTTTAATGAATTAATAGAGGATGTCATGGTGTGTGTATATAATTGCTACTTAGTTATTATCTTACTGAAGTTGTACTAAATTCATAATATTTCTAACAAGGAGTATGGAAGTTCTTCAATTTCAAAAGCCAGTATTTCAAATACCATTTGTTGCCTGTTGTTTCCCACCTCAATGGCCTGGATTGAATCAGTTTACCTTCACAATTGTCTGATCAATGCCCTTGCCAGTTTGACAGTTTTAGCTGTCAAAAAGTAACAAATTGACAAGGTGAGACTGCATATAAGATAAATTGTGAGCCACTGACAATTGTCAGTTGCCTACCTGCCAGTTGCAAAGCACTGCCAGAAGGGGAAAAAGCAACAGAGTGTGTGCAACAAGAGTGAGCACACACATAAGAGAGAGCACGCGCACAATGAAATCCTTTCAATTTGTAGTACTGAACTAAATTACCCAATTATACAAAGAGCACTACTGTAGAAGAGAGAAAGTAATGAAAAAAGAAGGGTTTGCTCATATTCTCCAAAAGGAAAAAAATCTCCTCTACTATTGAGTGCAAAGGCAAGAGCACTCCCTTTTGATAATGTACAATGAGCGCTGGGATAGGCTCCCTGCCAAAACACTTTTGCCTAGCTCTAGCAAGTTCCAAGTAGTGATCCATACAGGCAAAGAGCTTCTATTTTGGGACTGCACAGAAACCCAAAAGAAGAACCAGAGAGAGTTGCTCCTGAACCGAAGAGTTTATCATACATCCAGACTATAATCTATAAAACTCAGAACACCACAAAAGGAAAATGGTTATTTTACATGAAGCATTCTCCTATGGCCTTTCATTAAGAATTATGTTAAGCAATCATCTAAGTGAAAAAAAAAGAGACAGTGATACTTTGATGATCAATGGGTGCCTTTATTACAAGCTGTATCTCACAAAAATTATAAGGAATTTTGGGCAATTGTCTCAAGCATCTTGGTCATAGAGGTATATGTTCCCATGGTGATTTATCTGGATAAAAATCAGCTGCAACTAAATTACAGCAAATCCAAAGTAATGGTCTTTGCCAAAACATGAAAAAAAATTCCTAGAAATTTAAGGGAAAACACTGATTGATTGATTGATTGATTGGCATTTTTCTATATGCCACACAGCTCTCTAGACAGTTTACATAATAAAAAACAACATAAAACTCCATAAATAAAACAATTAAAACTGCTGTACCAATAAATAATAAAAATAAGGTAACATCACCCTCATTGCAAGAATACCAAGTAATAGTTTAACAACAGATTGGAAAAATCTTAAAACGTCAGAATTAAGAATAGTAAAATTTACTTTGAAATACCAAATAAAATCAAATTCCAACTAAAATAATCAACAATTAAAATGCTCCTTGCATAAAAATGTCTTGGTCTGGTGCCAGAATGTGTATAAGGGCAGTGCTTGGCAAGGATCTCTGAGAAGGCCCTACACTGTAGAACAAGTTAAGCAATTCAAATAACTAGAAATTAATTTTCATTATAAGAACTCCTGGGTCTATCATCAGACAGGTGTATTCAATGTGGCCAGCTTTCACTTCAGAAAGAATAGCTATGTGCAGGCTGCACTTCAAGTTTCAGGGCAAAAATAATACCCCAAGTATCATATGGTGTCCCTGTTTGGCTAAATGCATTGAATTGTTTAATTGAATGGATACAATCCTCGTTCCTGCAGAAAATCTTGGGATTGCCAGGGTGTGTCCCCTATTCATTACTGTGCTTGGAGACTGGACAATTCCAACTAGAGACAACAGCCTGACTGAACTCCATTAGGTTTTGGTTACACTTATAAAGCAGATTGTGACACATCATCTTAGGTCAGACTCCATACTTCCAATAGGGATTTCCTCACTTGTCAAGAAATTTAAGCTGTGGGGTATAGACCCTGATCAATTAGGGCTTTTAAGTCAAAAGCAAGCTTTCCAGGTAATTAAAAGGAGAATCATGGATATAGAATTCCAGGAGTTGAGTGCTGCCCATAATAAGTGTTTCCCTCCTGCACCTACATATTTTGATCAAAATAGGACCAAAGGACACATTTTTGCCATTCTTAAAGGGCCACAAGAGCACAAGGCATATTCTTTGGCAAGACACAATGCCATGCTGTCTGTCCTAATGTCGGGTAGATTTAAGGGGATGCCATATCTTAAAAGGCACTCCCAAAGTGGATGAGCCTTGGAAACAGTATCCCACATGCTTTTGCACTGCTCACTTTTTGAGGAATTGCACGCCAGGTTTCTAGGTTCGATCTTGATCAATATGAGAGCTCGGTCAAACCAGAAAAAGATTTGATTTGTCCTATCCACAGAGTCAGTTAGCATAATGGACAGAACACTATGCAGTTCTTTTTCTGTTGGAGATTAAGAGTTGGTTTAGTGCCCATTAGCAAAGCTGAGTTTGAGGAATCTCTGCAGGACTCTGTGGATTTATGTAATTTGTATTGTTATGCCAATAAAGGGACCTACTACCTACTCATTTAGATTTGTTTCAGGTCAGTTGAGCAACATTTTAATTATTTTTAGCTGTAGTTAACATGCAAATACCGCCTCAAGCAGGTTATAGTTCGTTACTGGTTTTTCAGCGCCAGGTAAAGACCTTTTTATTTAAACATCATTTCAATTGTTAAAACATATGATCTGGCCTGGGCAACTTCTTCTTCCTTCTCTTTCTCCTCCTATATTTTTATTTTATACTGATAATTTTAATTTTGTATTTGTAAATCAATGTATTTTTTGTATTGTTATATTTAATGGTAATTTATTATGTACTATTGTATTTCAATGTATTTTATCATGTTGTAAGCCGCCCCGAGGTTTCGGCAAGGGGCGGCATAGAAATGCTATAATAATAATAATAATAATATAGTTGCACAGTCTATCTTGTGATATTATTCTCAAGACAGTTCAACATACAGCAGTCAATTAATCCTGGCAGAATTCTACCATGAAAATAAGACAAATAAGTGTCTATTATTTGGTGTTTCCAATGTTTGTGTATCCTGTTATCAAGAAGCAAATGTAAGGGTGCAGCTTTGTCATGCAGCCAGGTTGATAAAGCTGAGGGCAAGTATATAAGCATCCACAGAGCTTATTAAAACTTATTCCAGGCTAGCCACTGAGGTCATTTGCTTCTGCTTATTTTTGGTTTCTTATTTTTTTTTTTAAACTTTATTAACTACCCAGATATACATTAAAAACTGTGGATTATGCAGTTGGCTTCCTCAACTGATTCCCTTTTGAAGGAAGGCAAAATGTTTTTTTTTAATTCTACAAAGCCTGTAGCTTAAGTTGTTGAGTGTTACTGCTTATTTATTTCTGTGTTATTTAATGTTTTAATTGTTGTGTTCATTTATTGATTCAATTTATACATTCCCTTTTCCTTGATGACCCTGCAGAGCATGATCCTCCTCCTCTCCATTTTATGCTCACAACAACCATATGAGGTAGGTTAAGTTGAGGTTCAGTGACAAGTAAGTTTCATGGTTGAGTGGGGACGTGAACTTGGGTTCCCCCATCTAACACTCTAACCAGTTATCCACACAACTCTCTACAGAAACTGCTTTGGAAACAGTTGCATAGAAAAACAGTATATAAGAACTTCATTCATGTAGGAGATAAGAAAAGCAAAACTAGAGGTAGCAGGCGAACCCTACTCATGTATATAAGAAGACACAGCAGGGAAACTAGACTACCAGCATGGAAAGACTAAAATATATCAGTGAAAGAAGTATCAGAGTACACTGAGCAAATTAGACAGCATTTCCTACAAATAACATGCTATAAATAGAAATGGATGTGCAAACAGTAGTACATTCAACTTTTTCCTTGACAGGACCAAAAATAAAATAAACCTAAAGGGATTGAACCCTGATAGTGTTGCTTTCTGAGCTGTATGAAGGAGACCAAGTTCCAATGTTGCATCAATCAAAAGGTTCTCTCACACCCGCTGGCCTCCATGTTTGAGGCCTCATGGAGAACAGGTGAAGTTCCAGAGGATGGGAGGGTGGCGTCAGTGGTCCCAATTTTCAACATGGGGAATTACAGACCAGTTAGCCTCATGTCCACTGTAGGAAAAACAATGGAAAGGCTCATAATACAGAGAGATCTAGTGATGCTAGATAGGGAAGGGAGGCTGGCAGCCACACAACACGGCTTCCGCAATAACAGGTCCTGCCAGACAAACCTTGTGGAATTCTATGACAAGGTTTCGAGATGGCTGGATGGAGGGGATGCAGTGGATGTGGTTTACCTTCATTTCAGCAAAGCCTTTGACAAAGTGCCCCATGATATCCTGGTTGAGAAACTGAGGAGTTTTGAGATAGACCAATGCACTGTCCAATGGATTAGGGCTTGGTTGACTGACCGAAAGCAGAAGGTAACCATTAGTGGGGATTCATCAGGATGGTGGCCAGTGACAAGCGGGGTCCCCCAGGGCTCTGTCCTGGGGTCCATCCTGTTTAATCTTTTCATAAATGACATGGAAGAAGGTGGTGAACAGTCTGATCAAATTCACAGGCGATACTAAAACTGGGGCAGTGGCCACAATGGAGGAGCAGGTACTCCAGATCCAAAAGGATCTAGACAGACTATGGAAGTGGGCAGGAGACAACAGGATGGAGTTCAATGTGGATAAATGCAAGGTCCTGGGGCATAGGAATGGGTGTCTTAAGTACAGGTTAGGGGACAAGTGGCTAGAGAGCAGCATTTGTGAAAGGGATCTCGGGGTGCTGGTTGACTGCAGGCTAAACATGAGTCAGCAGTGTGATGTGGTGGTCAAGAGGGTGAACGCCACCCTTGGTTGCATGGCCAGAAGCATGGCTTCTAGATCGAGAGAGGTAGCACTCCCATTCTATACGACTCTGGTGTACCCGTAACTGGAATACTGTGTTCAGTTCTGGGCTCCACATTACAGGAAGGATATAGCCAGGTTAGAGTCAGTGCAGCATAGGGCCACAAAGTTGGTGGCCAGTTTGCAGGGAAAGCCGTATGAGGCGAGACTGAGGGAACTGCACCTTTTCAGCCTGGAGGAGACTCAGAGGGGTTCAGGTATGTGAGGGTTTTCTCAGAAGTATGCAAGAATTACAGCTGCAAACTAGAAAACAAAATTCCAAGGGCAATACATGACAACTGTACACATCATCTAAGATTATTTAAGAAGAGTAGGATGTGAACGCAAATAACAAGAACCTACTTTGTTCTCCTTCTGTTGTCTTTGGCCGGCTCCTGTAGTTCCTGATCCCTTCTTCCTTTCTTCCTCCTCCCACTTGTTCCCTTGTCTCTCCACTTCTCCCCTCTGTGCGCATTACTCAAGTTGTTCTTGCTCTTGCTCTCCCACTCCCTACATTAATCTCCTCGTGTTGACAGCCAGGGTTTAAATATCCCCCAGCTGGTAGCTATGACCCGCTTGCCTATTTGTACTGCTCTTGAAGCAGAAACTATCAAAGACAGCCTATGAATACCCAGAATTTGATGCTAATCTCATATGCAGCCACAACAGTCAACAGACAAGGCAAGTTGGCTCCAGCACCAATATAGGGATAAAGGAAACAACCACCCCCACTGGCTGCTGACACTGTCCTTCAGCTTGAACACCTAGCATAGTTTGGTAGTTGCCATGAAAGTAATGAGATTCCACCAAAAGATCTCAATGGACATTATCAACATTGCCTTAACACTATTAGGAAACATTTTTGAAAGCAGACCTAAGTATAATTTTGTTATGCCTTTGCTAGTCCTCCCAGTCAAGAATTAATAATCTAACATCCAAAACAAGTGGACAGAAAAACCAGCCACCCACAGAAGTATTATTAAACTAACCTAGTCTGGAAAAGAAGTTAAACAAGTATGTGTCCATACAGTGCCTAAATATAATACCTACTACTAAAATAAAAGAATAAAATCCTCCCAAGCCCTTGAGACATCGGGGATTAAGTGCATATTTAGTATTTATATCTACTTCTATTCATACATGGCTGAAATACCATAGAAACTATCTATGGATACATCCAGACAGAGCAGGGGTGTTTTGTGGGAAGAACATCAGCATGTTGATATACGACATTATCTGGAAACTGAGCTATGAGAAACTTGAGTATCTTCACCATTCTATTATACTGCAGCAACAGTTCATGGTTGTGTGATGGAATATACAACAAAGTAGTGTAAAAACCCCGGGGGGGTGGGATGGGAAAGAGTACATGTTAATCCTGTAAGGAATTCCGACTCAAAAGCCTGGGTAAAAGCTTCATATAGAGCAGCCCTCAATTTCCAAGTTCTATTATTGGAGGGTGCTGGACTACCTATCCATCTCTGCATCTCAGTTTTATCTTTCTGAAGTTGTAGTTAATATTGACACTATGGGATATGTGCTCAAACAAGCAGACATTTTTGAAGGAAGCTTCATTAATTTAATATATTGCCTCAGCAGTGATCTTATGCATATGAGAAAGATATTTCTGACACTTTCTGATTCAATATTATCAACCAGGTACCCTAAATGGAGAGATATCGAAATAACTGTTTGGAGACAAAGGTACTATGCAAAAGTAGAGCAAAGCTTCATGCAGTTTTCCACATGAGTCAACACAATTTCTGGCCCCACTGAAGCCTTCTTGAGACTGTGGAATAATGGATATGGAAAAGGATACTTTTCCTTTCCAAGTAAATGCCTTAACTGCTCAAGAACTAAGATCCAGAGAAGTCTACCATAAATTCAGGGAAGCTAATTTGGACCAGTGTCTTTCAAACTGCAACTCACCAATTTCTATAGCATATGAAACTGAGAGGAGTTTCAAAATAGTTTGCCATATCATGTAACTCTCTGTCTGAAGTGGAAGCAAAAAAAATCCCACAGTGTTCACATATGCCCTTGAGTAATCTACAATAGTTCTTTGAACCACCACTATTAGTTTAGTGATAATATTTTGATCCAAGGATTATATTCAAAATAATCAACAGAAATTAAAAACTTACTGCTACATAGTTTGAATCGATGCCTGTATAGGTAGTTCCTGAAAAACTCCAAGAAGGTAGAATAGAGATGAGAGGGTTTTACCCTTTAAAACAGCCTAAAACTATTCTTAAATAAAACAATAAATATAATACTATCATAGTCAAGATTCCTAATGCAAAATAACTCGCATGTTTTGTCTGCTTAGCACAAATCAGCACAAGGAATTTGCCTATCATTCATAGTTCAGCGTAAAACATTTTAAAGTTAGGGAAAATACTGTGTCTCATGGCTTACAGTGGTCCCTTTTTCAGTTTGAAATCTTTGTTGCATTAAAAATGGTGAAGCCACCAGATTTTAAATCAAATTATCTGTTTTTTAAAGGCTATGTTTCAAAGCTGAGAAGATCTTGCAGTAAAACATGGAACTGCAAGAGACCTACTGTAGCTGCTCTTTTACAGCTGAAACCTAGTCTTTATAGTTACAAGTAAACCTTTGTGTGCAAGAAAAGACCACTGTCTCCATTACTACTGCTCATACAATAACCCTTCCACAGTATCCAATTTTGGAGTAAGAAAGAAGCAGAAGCATTAATTTACCACTAAGCAAATGGGATTACAGATTATGGTACAAGTCCTTCTTAATGCTCTAAGAGACACCAGTGATCTAAGAAAGGCTTTTAATTTTCTGCTTTGCTGTTAGTATTTGTACTTAAACTGTGACTGCTGTCTCAGAAAGAAATCACATGTTGGGTAAACTTATTTGCATTCATTATTAGAAAACATGTGATCTTATTTCTATGCCATGGAAAATGTGCACCAATCAAATCAATGTAATACAGTTTTACAACAGGTCATAAATGTACATACATAAGTAGCAAGATGTGTAAAAAAAACCCTACAGCTTTACCAGAAATGTATTATCATCCCATCTTTCTCTAAACCATACAAGCAAATATTTGGCACCTCACTAGAGCCCCCAATATCTAGCAATCAATTTTTGGTTTGTCAGCCATTTTGCAGGGGGAGAATGAAGTGCAGGTAGGCACTGTGAACCCCAAATGGCTTGTGATCATGATATGGAGGGGAGCAAGCCAGTGTCAGGCACCCCTAAATACCGCTTTACCAATTGTAAATTATACAATATTTTCTCTTTCTCTTATACAATATTGAACTGCCTGATGTCTTGTTCTGAACTTGGACCATTGCCCACGCTGCCAGCCTCTAGTTAGAGCCCAGCATCACACCAGCACCCTAGTCCCAGTGTTCTGCCTGCCTGTCAGTCACCTATGTCCCAGCCCTTACATACTGGGCCAAAAGAAAGTACTATAGCATTCTCTTTGCCAACTATTGTGCCCTTGGAACTGAATTGTGTAATCAGGGATCAAAAAAATAAGACATTTAGGTTGCCAAAATTTCAGATTTTAGTTTTATGTCAAGAGATGACAGCAACCACCAGCTGATAATCCACAGAACAAGCTTTTGCTTTAAAAATGGTCTATGCTTTAAAGCAGTGGTTTTCAACCTTTTTACAGCTGGGGACCGAAAAAATGGGAAATTTTTGTGGGGACCACAGAGGCAGAAATAAAAAGCATGATCTAAATAATACAGCAGGAGATTTCCTGCCGGTTCGAGCAAAAAAGTCCTGATGAGGAGCTGCAGAGGGGAGGCATATAAGAGCAGCAACTCAAGCTCAGCCTGTTCTTGCTGCTGCCGTCACCAGAACAACTGAGCTCAAGCTACGATCACAGCAGGAACATCTGAAAGATGGCTGCGCCACTTGCCTTGTCAGGTGGTGCAAGACCAGAACCAGGCAGGTTGGGGCCACTTCCATGGCGTGCTGAGGGGGTGCTGGTAGCATCTGCAGAGCTGAAATGTACGGGCAGCAACTTGCACTCAGCCAGCTCTTCCAGCTCACTTGACACTGCTGCTGTCACCAGGGGTGGGATCTTAGCAGGTGGTGGGAAAGAGCTCTGGTGTCACATAAAACAGAATCGCTGTCACAGTTTTGGGTATCACTGGGAAAAAAATCCATCTCTCTGTTATTTTATTTATTTATTTATTTATTTATTTATTTTATTTTATTTTATTTATTTAAACAACTTATATGCCGCCTCATCGCATGAGCCTCGGGGCGGCTTACAATCAAGTTACAGAGCTATTACATTGTTACTTGTATTTTCTACCACATATTTGTGTGAAAAGTTTTTCAGCCCTGTCACTGATAAAAACCAGAAAAACAGAATGGATGTCAGTGAAGTGCTTCTTTCAGAAACAACACTGCAGGCACAGCAGATTTCACAGTAGCCTTATTTGAGTTAAATATTGCTCTCTAAAAATTTCAGTTGTATTTGATTACATATAATTTCAATATTTTATTCTTTTTTAGCATTTTTACTGCTCAGTTTCTCGTTAGAGAATTTTCATTTTTGGTACTATATTTAACAACTAATACACAAAATACTGTATTATATATATAATGCTTTTTATTTCTGCCTCAGTGGTCCTCCACAAAAATTTCCCATTTTGTCGGTCCCCATCTGTAAAAAGGCTGAAAACCACTGCTTTAGAGTACTTTGTTCTAGGAATCTGTCAGTCATGTGGAATTTTGGGGCAAGATGGAAATTCCATAAATAAATGATGTGGCAGACCATGTACGTGCCAGACCTGGAAGTATCTTCTTCAGTAAAAGTCTTGTGAAAAAATTATACTAGCTTGCATATCTGTGCACCATTTTCAGGATCACTCCTATTATGGTAGAATCCAAGAACTGCTGTCCAAAGATGGAAGAGGCTACAGATGGTGCCTCTGTCTTGATTTGGAGAATTCCTCATAACTCACTCTATAGTAGGATTTCTGAACCGTATGTGTAGCCCTTTGCACAAGGCTGGAAGGGCTGATATGAGGAGGAAAGAAAAGAAGCACCAGTTTCCAACAGTCCAGTTGAGCATATGTCAGTCTGGATCCAATTCAGATGTGCATTACTGAAACATTTTATATAAATGCTAGGGAACAAATGTGTTAAACCAACATTGTTTTCTATGTCCTTTTTGTTTTTTATTTATCTAATATCCATAGTCTAAAAACAAGTGATCCTCACACATTAGGGAGTATAATTGGAACAAATTATGCAAATCAAACACCACAACACCTTCTATTAACATGAAGGATCTTGTTGCAATTTTTTTCCACAGCAAACACAGACAAGATCACTGGGGCTCTTGTAGAAGAATACTCAAGTTCCATTTTATCAACTCCTAATGAAGAATTCTTTGAAACCCCTAAATACTTATACACAGATGGTCCAATAAGGAACCTTTTGTCTGACTCCTCTGAGACCAAAAAGCTGAAGAGGGAAACAAGTACAGAGCTTCATGAATGCCACTGGTGATGTTCATGGGTACCATGTTGGGTCCACCAGCCTAAGAAGTGAAAATCTGCAGTGATTAGGATCCTATTTTACCTTATCAAAGTTCTTCTACATCATTTAACTGTTTTATAGACTGCCAAAACAGCAAGCTCTTCTACATAGAGAAAGCACGTCTGAGTCCAAATAAGAACAACTATATAGAAATCAGTACGGCAGGAGCTTTGTTAGAAATTGAGTCTTCATTCTTTTTCTACTAAGTGTGACTTGAATTTCTAAGTCACAGAAATGATCTCTGATGTAAAGTCTTAGGAGTGTGCACTTCTATTTTGATATTTAAGACTGAAGGCTGCAAACCAAAATATAAACATTTGTTCCCCCATGGGTTATCCAATACTTGCAGCACCACCCATGTCCTGAAGGAGAGATCCGAAATAACTATTGCATTCATGTAACATTTTTAACTATAATTTTAGATACTGCTAGGGAAGGAGGAAGATATTTGAAGAGTATGTCTTATCTGAAAGGGAGTATGGCAGTTTTCTAGTATCCACACACCTCAAAAATGAGAGCTGCACTTATTTGCAACTCAAATCAGTCACCCAGCAATTCCAATGGAAAACAATGTTTGATAACCAGTCCAAAACTCAACAACATGAACTTTCCATGAAGTTTTTTGGCCTTTATACATTGTACATGCATCTTTAACTCATCCCATATTATATTGTAACTTTAGTGCCTCTACACACATTCTGTAATGAATAGTCCTATGCATTTATTCTTTTACAACATTGTCACAAACTACCTCACCTAAAACGTAGCCAAGTATCAGCTTCCTGCCTTTTCCTTTTCCTTTTCCTTTTCCTTTTCCTTTTCTCTTTCTTTCTTTCTTTCTTTCTTTCTTTCTTTCTTTCTTAAAAAAAAGAAAAGAAAAATGCCTGAAACAGAAGTCCCATGGGAATAGCTGGGCAGAGTGATTTGTAACCCTAAACACAGGCCCTGAAAAAAGGCACAAAGCAAAAAAATCAATTAAGAGTATCTTGGTTTCATTTAAATAAGATTCTAAAATACAATTCCAGCAAACAGGATGAACATCTGCTGAGGGAATGCTGATTAAATATAAGTAGGCTAAACTATATGCAGAGAAAAATCAATAGGTCTGCAATTGTAATGCAGATTTTTTCCGCTTGCATACTGAAAGGAAGAATTAAAACATAAATCACCCATGCTTTATGATAACTAAAAGCTTTTCTTATGCTGATTGCAACCCTGTGAGATAAAATTCCAGCCAGAACAAAGGTTTTTTGCATTTAGTATTTTTATAGCTTCAGACACTTTCTCCTGGAGTTCTGAAGTACCCCAGCAACGGTGTTTTAGTGGGGGCAATTTGTTTTTTGGAGAGGGAATAAGGATTAACAACAGCATGACATTCAGAATTAAACAGCTAAAGTTTATGTATCAGTACAGTATTTGTTCATTCAGAAAAATTGCAAATATTTACCAGAAATTTGACAGTAACACCAGCGATATCAGCTGGAAACCACCAAGAGGCTTCTCGAAACTATTTGAATCCATCATCCAGGGGCAGACCATCTTAATATGTCCCTATCCCGGATGTGGGGAAAACTTGCTGTTAGTCTAAAACTCAACTGGCAGTGGTCTGGTCATGACAAAGGGACTTATTAAAAGTTTTCCACCTTCAGATCGTTATCGCCGTGGCCAGCTGAGGAAAAAAAAATCCAGAGTATGCCCTAATACATGCAGTGATCCAATGACATGTTGGGACATTCCCATGTTTGTCATGGAATTCATTAAATCCTGAGCTACCCCAGACAGGGTGCCCTTTGCATGGACATTAAAATTCCCAATGATGAGCATCCTGGAGGGATCTCAATATCCCAACTGAGACACCCTCAGGTAGGGTGACTGTTGGGTCACTGAGTGGACAGTACGCCAACAGAATTTCCAATCTGTTCTGCTGGCCCAGCACAAGATACAAACACTTTAGACTAGGAGTCAGATGGAGAGAAGGAAGGAGTTTCCTAAAGATCATGGCAACCTGCCCTTCGGTCTTCCCTGACTCTGTACCAAATACCCTTGTGAGCACAGTTAGCAGCAGTGCTCACAAAGCTACCTGATATACCATCAAGGCCAATGATGAAATTACCAATTAGAGGCTCCACTGGTTACAGGAACCCAGAGCTACCACAGACTAGTTTTTAAAAAAAAACAGATTCAGATGGAGAGCCCTGTCAACAGCACTTTTTCTTGGGGTTTCTACTAAGATTCAGAAAATGTGCATTCACCAGAGATTTTTTGGCAGCTGCTCCCCAGTACTGAGGCTCACTTCTTGCCTACCCTCCTTGGATTCAAAATTTGCCTGAGAGGCCTCACAAGTCAAATTGTCGTCCTGCTGGCACTGGAACTCAGTGGGCGGTTTGGCAGCTATATAGAAGGTAAGTTGATATCTCTGGGTAAAACACAGCAATAAAGTGGTTCTACAGGAAAACAGGCGATTCTGACCTTGGGATTACTAAACAGATACCCAAGTGGAACAGAGAATCCTACTGGGGAAGAGTCAGAAGAACAATAAAAGCCACAGGGTATTATTAAAGCAGACAGACACATTAATGCAAGGGATGCCTGTGCAGAAAGAATTAGCAACTATTGCCTGAACTCCAAGGCAGTTATAAGGTTCTGATTTTGTTTTGATTTTGAAAACACTTGGGGGTTCAGAGGCTCATCTCAAGATGGATCTGAACAAAAAGACCAGTAGTTTGGTTTTGTCAGATAACAGAAACTGAGGGTGGTTTCTTGTCCCGATTAACTTACATCTGGCGAACTATGCAGATGCATATTGCTATATTCGCAACAAAGCATACATCAAATGTGTGTGCATGATCCAGTTGACCTGTTTTGGACATGAAGACACCTGTGGTTCAGGCCACTATCCTGCAAACACCATTAATTAGCCATTTCAAAGGTACCCTTGCAGTTCAGCTGGCTGGGAGGTGGCAGGCAGTCAGCCATTTCCATGTTTTATAGTGACAGGGAACAACTCCCTGTCACTATAAAATGTTGGTCCTGGGGGTTGGTCCTGGGGGACTTCAATCTCCATGCCGTTGGTCCTGGGGGACTTCAATCTCCATGCCGAGGCTAGTCTGACCAGGGCGGCTCAGGACTTCATGGCCTCCATGACGGCCATGGGGCTGTCTCAACATGTCACCGGCCCGACCCATGAACGTGGACACACTCTGGACCTGGTTTTCTCGACGGGGCAGGAAGAGGGTGGTCTGAGGGTGGCAAATTTATGCTTGACTCCCCTGTCATGGTCAGATCACTTCCTGGTGAGGTTTGTGCTCGAGAGTGACCTCTCCCTCTGTAAGGGTGTGGACCCGATTGTGTGGGTCCGCCCCCGGAGCTGGATGGATCCAGAAGGATTCCTGAAGGCTCTGGGGGAGTTTCCGGCTGACAAGACGGGTGCTCCTGTCGAGGCTCTGGTCGAACTGTGGAATGGGGAGATGACCAGGGCTGTAGACACGATCGCTCCTAAGCGCCCTCTCCCACCGGGCAGAGCCCGCTCTTCCCCTTGGTATACTCCTGAACTGAGGGCGATGAAGCAGGTTGGGAGATGGCTAGAGCGTAGGTGGAGGAAATCACGGGATGAATCTGACCGAACACACTTAAGAGCCCACTATTGGGCCTATGCTGTGGCGGTGAGGGCGGCGAAAAAGAGATTTTTTTCCGCTTCCATTGCCTCCTCACAATGCCGTCCAGCGGAGCTCTTTCGAGTGGTGCAAGGCCTGGTCCATCCAGGTCCGAAAGAAGATCTGATTCCACCCTCAAAGGCCCGCTGTGACGACTTTGCCAGGCATTTCAGGGAGAAAATCGCTCAGATTCGTCACGAGCTGGATTCCACTATTGAGTCAGAGGTCTTAAGGGAGACACCGATGCTACCGTCTGGTCCAGAATTATTGGATGAATTTCAGTTACTGCGGCCCGATGATGTGGACAAGGTGCTTGGACGAGTACGTCCCACCACTTGCCTTTTGGACCCTTGCTCGTCTTGGTTAATAAAGGATTCCAAGCACGGGATTGGAACCTGGATCTTGGAAGTGGTTAACGCTTCTCTGAGGGAGGGTCGGGAGGCGGTAGTCCGACCGGTCCTGAAGAAGGCGTCACTGGATCCAGAGATGGCCACTAATTATAGACCAGTGGCCAACATCCCGTTTCTGGGCAAGGTGTCAGAGCGAGTGGTGGCGGGACAACTCCAAGCACTCTTGGATGAAACTGATTATCTGGACCCATTTCAGTCCGGCTTCAGACCCGGGTACGGTACTGAATCTGCCCTGGTCACCCTGTACGATGACCTGTGCAGGGAGAAGGACAGGGAGAGTGCGTCCCTGTTGGTTCTCCTGGACCTCTCGGCGGCTTTCGATACCATCGACCATGGTATCCTTCTGAATAGGCTTGCGGGATTGGGGGTCGGAGGCACTGCTTTGCAGTGGTTCCACTCCTATCTCAATGGCCGATTCCAGAAGGTGGTGCTGGGGGACTATGGCTCTGCACCATGGCAGCTATGCCATGGAGTACCGCAGGGTTCCATTTTGTCCCCCTTGCTGTTTAACATCTACATGAAACCGCTGGGAGAGGTCATCAGGAGGTGTGGGCTGCGGAATCACCAGTACGCTGATGATACCCAGCTCTACCTCTCGTTTTCCACCAATCCAGGTGAGGCAGTGGCTGTGCTGAACCGGTGCCTGGCCGAGGTAATGGGCTGGATGAGGGCCAATAAACTGAAGCTCAATCCAGACAAGACGGAGGTCCTGTTGGTAGGCGGTTCCGGCTTCGGAGAAGGTGAATTGAACCTTGTCCTGAACGGGGTTGCACTCCCTCCTAGGGATAAGGTCCGCAGCTTGGGAGTGCTCCTCGACCCGGAGCTTTCTCTCGAAGCTCAGGTAACAGCAGCGGCGAGGAGCGCTTTCCTCCAGCTTCGGCTGGTTCATCAGCTGCGCCCCTATCTGGAGTACGACAGCCTCGCAACAGTGACTCATGCACTCGTGACTTCCCATCTGTAACGCGCTCTACGTGGGGCTGCCCTTGAAGACGGTCCGGATACTTCAATTGGTTCAAAATAGAGCTGCCAGGCTGCTGACGGGAACTGGACGTTATGCTCACATGACTCCAGTTCTCCGTCAGCTTCACTGGCTTCCCATTGAAGTCCGGGCCCAATTCAAGGTGTTGGTGATGACCTATAAAGCCCTAAACGGCTTGGGTCCTGGTTACCTGAAGGAGCGCTTATGTCCATATATGCCCAGCCGCCCCTTGAGATCAGCAGGAGAGGCCCTCCTCCGGGAGCCCTCAGTGAAGGAAATTATGAGGGTGGCTACTCGGAGGAGGGCTTTCTCAGCGGTGGCGCCTAAGTTATGGAATGCGCTCCCCAGAGAGGTCCGCCTGGCGCCGTCGTTATTTGTTTTTCGGCGCCAGGCGAAGACCTTTTTATTTATGCAGCATTTTAAATGTTAATATTATTGAATTTTATTCGGCCAGGGCGGCTTATTTTATTTTACTGTATATATTTTAATTGTCATTGTTTTAATGTATTTTGTATTCGATGTTGCAAGCCGCCCCGAGGCCTTGGCAAGGGGCGGCATAGAAATGTTTTAATAAATAAATAAATAAATAAATAAAATCAGGAAGGAAGCAGGTATGCAAACTAAGACAGACCAAAGCTTTACTAATGTTATACCTGGCTATTTTTCAGGCTGTGTCTCTCAGAACCAAAATGGTTTCTTCAGCCATGGTGTCATGGTAATGCCAGTTAGACAGTGGTACCTTGGGTCACGAACGCCATGGCTCACGAACGCCTTGGGTCACAAACAAAAATTTCATGAAAATTTTGACTAGGGTCACGAACTCCGCTTTGGGTGGTGACCAAGATCGCAGCCATCTCCCCCCGCCCCCGAGAAGGGAGATGGCCACGATCGCGTCGTGTTCGTGTAGGGAACACATGCGTGATCACAGCTGTACTGTGCAGCGCCTGTCTTTCCTTCAGGAGCGCACCTGTGATCACGTACGTCTTCCCTGCACAAATACATCTGCGCTGGCCATCTCCCCACTCGGGGGGGTGGGGAGATGGTCACAATCGTGCTGGTTGGGTGGGGGAGATGGCCGAGATTGCACCCGTCTTTCCTGCAGGAATGCGCCCATGCCAGGGTTTCTTTGAGAAGCACCACCTCAACATAAATGTAACTAACAGAGTGTTGAATCTGATGAACAATAGCTTGGTCTCTCATTTCCAGAGGGTTATGTAGCACAGGAAAAAAACAAGTGACTATAGACAGAATTTTCACCCAAATTGACCCTGCAGCTAAGAGACAAAGAGAGGAAACCCCTGAAAGAGATCTCCTCAGTGTCCTTATGGAGGGGGACTCTCCCTCAAAACAATAATCTCCCCCCCCCACCTAGGTTAGTGTTCTCCACTGTACTGTACAGTACTTTGTTACTTTGTTGTTCTTTGTCACTTTGTTTCAAAATTTCTGATTTAAAAAAAAAAATAGTTACATAATGGATTAACCCTTATTTACATTGAACCTTATGGGGAAATTTGTCTTGGCTCGCGACCAAAAACTGGCTCACAACCACATTCAAAGGGGCCAGAACGAATTAACCTTATTTACATTGAATCTTATGGGGAAATTTGACTTGGGCCACAACCAATTTGGGTCACAACAAGAGTTGTGGGATGGATTAAGTTCATGAACCAAGGTACCACTGTACTGTGTACGATACACACATCAGAGAGCCAACATGTTTGAAGCCCCCCTGAATAGAGTTCACTAGAGCTCATCCTCTAGCGTACATAAAATTGAAGTTTCAGTAGTGTACTAGTGTACTATAAAGCATGATAACCAATAAGGACAATGTCAGTTTTCCATATAAATAACAGAAAAAAACAAAACAAAAAATAACCATAGGAGCCAAGCATGGAGCTACAGTTCCAATATCACCATCAACTTGGTTAGTTTGTTTTTCATTGCCAGTACAAAGAGGCACATCTAGTTACTTCATGATCAAATGAGGGGTTGCACTCACACTTAGCTCACACCCAGCACAGCCAGATAGCAAGTGCATACTGCAATCTCTCAAGGACCTCAAGAAGTCACATACATCCAGAGAGGATAATTTAACAGCAGACATGCATGGGCTTGCTATTAACCATGGGTTCTCAAACTACAGCCTGCGGGCCGCATCCAGCCCGCCATGCCCATTTATCTGGCCCGCCATAGAGATTTTGGACTCACCGCATGTGCATGCATGCGCATGCACATGGCAAGGTGGTGGCTTGCTCATGTGGAGATTGTTTTAGACTCACTCAGAGAAAAAGACCTCCACACGTGCCCCGGCCCGTGCCTCCCGCCCACACCACCTTGGCGGCCTGCACCCATCGCCGGCACCTTTCAACTGGCCCCCTGTTGAAAAAGTTTGAGGACCCCTGATTTAAGGGATGCCCCTATGGCCCCTAGTCACTTTTGGGAGGGGAGCATAAGATACTTCAGATTCTCAGTTTCAAGGTCAAAGACAACAATCTGAACCTAGAGCTGGGAAATGGAGCTCTGCATCCCCTTCCCTTGACTTGCAAGCAGCACAGAAAGGACCCCACCAGCTGCTCTTCCAACTTGAGAAAATAACCTTGGAGAAGGGTTAAAGGGGAGATTCCAGGGGTAGGGAAGAGAGTAAATCAGGGAGCCAACAACTCCAAGCCTCTTCTCTCCCTCTGAGATGCCATCATTGCAGAACAGGGAGATTAGAAAGGAAATTATTGCCTCTCTTGCCCCTGCCACTGGTGAACATGAGTCTCCAAGTTCGGAGCTCACATTCATCTTGGTCAGATTGTGTCCTCCGAAGCTAATTTAGCCTCTGCTGTTCTTCTCATATTACCAGTAAGTTGTCCACATCTAGCATCAAAACACTGCACTCCTTCAAGGCCGTTCTTAATGAATGTGCTGTTATATTTAGAACCAGAAAATTTTCTTCCCTGAAAAGCTGTAAGTATATAATCTGAATTCATCAACAGTCAAATAAATATTAATCTTTTCTTCACCTGGTAAATTCAAAATGACTTATGACAAAAGGAGAGGAAAAAATGATTTATTTCTTCAACATGTCTCTTGGAAATACACATACAAATGTATGGCTAAACGGTGCTAATTTAAAGAAAATATACTCGATCTAGTGATATTCAGGTGTTCTAAGTGACTCACTTTCTTGTTAGACTTAATTTCAGTGAAAAGAAACAAGAATGTGGTATTGTAAACATGAAGCCAATAACTTCCTATATAAGTTTACATACTGATAAAACAAAATTAGGAAGGGAATGAAAATCCCTTTTCACTGATTTATGTGGCAGAACTCAAGCATGCTTTCATGCATAATGTATCATCCTCAAAATCAAATCTGCATGCAAAAGGATGCTGTGTAAGTTAAGAACAAGCAACTAGTGACCAATACTGTATGTCAATGCATACATCTATTAAAAAGATGATCAGGTCCATAGCTACCTATCTCGTATTTTGGGTTGAGTGATAGAATTAGCTGTTCTCCAGTCTTTGGGTGAAGTGTTCTGTCAAAGCAGGCAGCAACATGTGCAGGTCAGTGTTGTGGGCATCTACAGATGCTTTAAGTTTCCTTTAAGTTTCTCCAAACAGTATTTTCTTGTGTCATATTACTATGTTTTAGATCATGGGTCCTCACATTATGGTCCATAGGCCGGATACAGCCCACCATGCTGAGTTATCTGGCCTACCTCAGAACTTTTGGACTCACGTGGAGAAAACGATCTCTGAGAGAGTCCAAAAGCTCTGAGGCAGCACAGGTGTACTCGGTGGGGAGATAGCTGTGATCACAGTCACGCTCATGCAGGGAAGACAGGCGCAATCGTGGTTGTGCTCAAGGGGAGAGATGGCCACGATTGCATCCGCCTGCATGAGCACAACTGCAATCGCGTCCGTCTCCCCCCCCCCCCCCGTACGATCGCAGACATTGTAGCTATGTCCCTTGAATATGGACATGCTCTTCCCCACCTCACCTTGGGCTTCTGCTGAAGCCCAAGCAAGCGGAGCAAACATTTTTTAATTAATTTCTAAATTTCTTTTAATTTTAACTAATTTTTAAATTTCTTTTAATTTTAACTAATTTTTAAATTTCTTTTAATTTTAACTAATTTTTAAAGTGCGGTGTGCATAGGAATTCATTCGTATTTTTTTCAAACTATAGTCCAGCCCCTGAACAGTCTGAGGGACAGTGAACTGGCCCCGTTTAAAAAGTCTGAGGATCCCTGTTTTAGATGTTAGACTTCGGGAGAAATGATATGTCTCAATTCCCCAAAAGCATACCAACTATGAGATCACCATGCATCTCAACAAAAATCCCACATAATGTAGGAGTTCACCAGATAACATTCAATTCCTTTAGTAATAAGCTCTAGACCAAATAATACATATATTTGCAACTGAAGAAGTGTTTGGTAAAACACACAAGAGTAAAAGTTGATACTACAGAAACAGAAAGATTCTGTTAAAAGTTATAAACTATGGCTCCAGTTCACACATGTCCAGCTTCTTTTTGAACCAGGTTAAATCTCCCATAATATTTTGTATCATTCTCTTTTCCAAAAGTACTATAAGGTTAGCATATCCGATGTGGTACCTACATACCTCCCTTGATGCCTGCTGTGCTTTCTGCCACTCCTACTTTTACTATTTTTAAAATGTTAAAATAATTAAATATTGGGGAGGCCAATGTGCTGCAAATCAAAGTGCTGACCTCCAGCACTACCATTACCAAGAATGGAGCACAGGCATTCTTAGAAAGTGGCAGGTGTCTGCAGCCCAGAGTTTTGTTCTGAAGCATACCCAGCTGCCAAGGAAAAAAGAAAATGCCGTATCTTATGAGGCTAGGGGATGCTCTACCTGTGCTCTATGTGTATGTGTTGCTTGAGTTTAAGGGGAGGCGCATGTATGTATGTTACTTGGTTTTGTTTTGTATAATTTGTCTGTGGGGGTATTCTCCTTGGTGCTTGCCAGTTTTCTCCCAGATGTGTCCATGTGTCTGTTTTTCCAGGACTACCTAGGGGTATTTTACTTGGAGGAATATGTTTGTTTTGCCCATCTGTTTTGCCTGACTGCTCTCTCAGCATCACCTTTTTGTCTTCTATGAAATGGATATTCTGTGGCATTTTATAGGAAAAAACACGAGACTTTTTGCACTCACATCCCATCTCTGTCTCATTCTCAGTTTCTTGGCTGAATTACTTGTCTGTGTTGTGCGCACATACAGGGAAAAGTGGCCAGAAGGGTCTGTTGATAGATTTAATGGAAATCAGAGTTCAAACAGTGAAGAGAAAGCAATTTTGGAATGACAGCAGATGACATTATCAGATCAAGGTCAAGGAATGTCTGCAGTTCAATCACCGTTGCCTCAGCTGGGTGGGGGGGGCAACCAACCATCTCATGGCAATGGAGAGAGAGCCCATTGAGGGGTGGAGCCGGGGATGGAAGATGATGACGAGAGCCGATCTGGTCCTGGAAGGAGGGTTCCAGTCTGCTTAGGGTGTGGGCCAAGAGCTGAATAGTCTGTCAGATGTAGAGGCTCCACCCCTGAGAATGTGTTGTTGGTTGTTAAGAGGTAACACAGGTAGGAGATTCAGACGGGAGGAATGCCAGTGCCCCACCACAGGCGGAAGATTTTTTTTTAATATATTTTATTAACATTTTAAACTAACACTAAAAACATCAAACATGGCAAACGTTGGATTTACTAGGTCAACCTCCTACTACATATTTTTTTAACATTCTAAAGTCAAATTTCAAATCAATTTATAATAGCTTAAAAAACATCTCTAAATTTACGCCAGGTCCCGTTTCTCCAGCCAACTACAGAAAGAGTCCCAAGTTCGATAGAAATCAGTATCCTCTTTCTCCTTCAATGATAAAGTCAATCTATCCATTTCTGCACAGTCCAAGATCTTTCTTACAATCAATCCATCAGTGGGCAGCTCCTCACTTTTCCAATATTGAGCAAATGCAATCCTCGCCATTGCGATCACAGGCGGAAGATTAAGGGGACAACTCAGAGAGGGTTCAACACTTTACACTAGGTGAACTCAAAGATGTTTCACAATAAGCTTGGGAGTACTCCTTGACTCTGAGCTATCCCTGGAATTCCAAGTGGCATCTGTGGCAAGGAGTGCTTTCATAGAAACAAAGAAACAGAGTGAGTCAGAAGGGACCCCCGGCTCCAGCCAGCTCCGCTCATGACATGCTCATCATCCTTGAGCCTATCCTTGAACCGATGGGGCCTCAACCACCTCCCATGGAAGCCCATTCAATACCCTCGGGGTCCTAACTATCAGGAAATTCTTCCTAGTATCTAAATTGAACCTTGGAAAGCGAGCCCGGGTTGGTTTTGATCTGATAAATGCACACATTCCCGCAGGTCAGCGCTCATTGGCATGTATTAGCTCTAGAATTACCACAGTTATCCAAGTAACAGTTGGAGCAACCAGAGGAACCATAACTGATTTAATGACCCATTCGCAGTTTCACTGTCACGACCATGTGTACTTAGACATGCATGGCTTAATCTTTGAGACAAGTATATGCTTCGGCTTAGGCTGGTACATCAGCTGCACTCTTACCTGGACAGACAGGTCCTAGCAAAGATAACTCATGCACTGGTAAACTCCAGGTTGGACTACCACCACATGCTCTATGTGGGGTTGCCCTTGAAGATGATCCAGAAATTGCAATTAGTTCAAAATAGTCCTATATAAGTTACACTGGCTACCAATTGAAGCCTGGGCCCAATTACCTAAGGTTACCAGTTTAGGACCTGGTTATCTAAGGCAGTGGTTTTCAACCTTTTTACAGCTGGGGACTGGCAAAAATAGGAAAATTATTTCAGGGACCGCTGAGGCAGAAATAAAAAGCATTATATACATAATATAGTATTTTGTGTGTTAGTTTTTAAATATAGTACCAAAAAATGAAAATTCTCTGAGATAACCAGAAACTGAGCAGTAAAAATGCTAGTAAAATACTGAAATTTAATGTAATCAAATACAACTGAAATTTTTAGAGACCCTGATATAATTCATATTCAAATAAGGCTACTGCAAAATCCGCTGTTGCTTCTTTTCAAGAATACTTATCAAAAATTTACAAAAGCAAAAGACAAAATCAATATAAATGCAATACTATACTCATAGGAAATACGAATTCAAATACACTATCAAAAGCAGAGCAATACAAAATCAATCAAAGTTACTTAATACAATAATATTCATAATGTTAAATAATGAAATAGAATGAACCCCATCCACTCATACACACCAGTACAGACTGTCTGAGAAAACACTCTCAGCACAATCCTACCTCAGCATTTCCCTTCCCAGCAGAAAACACAGCAGAAAAAAGGGCCCAGTCTTCAGGGCCTTGCCCAGAGGGTTGACCCAGCATGGCCCAGCTCCGAGCTGGCTCCGATTGAGCTACCTCTCCCCCCCCCAGCCTCCCTGGCTGAGGAAGAGGCAGGTAATTGACACAGCAAACCCAGCAAGATGCCACTGCCGTACGTGTGCACAGCAGTGGCTCTTTCATGGACTGGCAGGAAATGCTGGCAGACCAGTGCTGGTCCATGGACCAGCAGTTGACAAACACTGACCTAAGGAAACATCTCCTTCCACATGAGCCCACCCAGACCCTAAGATCATCCATGGGGATCCTCCTCTGAGAGCCCTCCTTGAAAGAGGTGAGGGGAGTTGTTATGAAGTGGAGGGCCTTCTCTGTTATAGTGCCCAGATTATGGAACTGGCTTCCCAGAGAGGTGTGTCTGGTGCTGATGCTTTGTTTTGGTACCAGGCCAAAACCTTTTTATTCTCCCAGTTTTTTAATCAATAATGCATTTTAATCAGTTGTAGCAAGGATAGGCACTAAGGAGTTTTTAACTATCCTATGGTTATAATACAGTTCTAATATATATTTATATTTTTGGCTTTTATGTAAACCACCTTGAGATTTCATAATAATCAGACAGTATATAGGAAATTTAAAATAAATAAGGACATGCAACAATAAAGCATTGTGAAAAGGAACTCTGAAGCAGCATGTTTACTCAGCAGTAGGACCATGCCTCACAACACTCTGTGAACCACAACATTTTTTTCTGGCTGATGTACAAAATAGCTATGTGTTTGAATTCAGATCGTACCTCTTCCTTGTACTAAGGAAGGTTCCTTGGAGAGTTACTTTAGATTTAGCCTCAGTAGTTTGTCTTCTGGGGATTTTTTTGACTGGCAATTGATAATGCAGAGTCAAAGTCAGTGCTAAAGGGCTGCATGCATTAAACAGCAAACCCCATAACTTCGTCAGCAGTAAAAGCAAATGAATCTACCCACGTACCATTAAATGTTTGGTTTTCTTCAGAAACCTTTTTCTTTTCTTTGGATTTATCCACGGTTGGAGGGGGGGAAGCTCAGTAAATCGGGGCCGGCTGGGGCGGTCCCACATATAGGTGTGCTTAGTGACTGATTAGCAGATAAACAGTCAAGTGATGTGAATTGTGACAGGTCCCAAGCACAGCTTTTAACATTCAGATGAAGGAGATTGCATTGGGACAAAGAGAATCTTTTCAGCAGTTTCTGTGTAACATGAGAGCCTGCAGGAAGCTTGTTTAAGCAGAGGAATGTAGTGATTTACTTAACTAGCTAGGGCTGAGTTCTTAAGTGGAGCTTTGAGCAGATCAGCAGCTGTGCCGGCGAGTTTTGAGCGACAGAGCCGCAGCAGAGGGGCTCAAGAGCCATGTGCAGCTCCGGAGCCGCGGGTTGCCAACCCCTAATCTAGGGCTTTAGAACCAGTGCTCTGATGAGGGTCCAGAAACAAACTGCCAATGATTTTCAGTTTCACCTTGGGTATTATCCTGTGTCATTGTGTGAACCAGCCCTCAACAATCCTCTTGCTTTGTAAATTAGATCCTACTATATTTACTGGCCTCTGTTTCTGTCAATGCTTTTTCTGTGCAAGGGTTGCTAGTGGAGCATAAAAACATTGATACAAAGGAGTGCATATCCTGTTTAGGGATGAATCAGACCCCTCCCCTCCACCTTTTACTGATTTGCTTATGTGCCTTGCTCTGCCTTTGCATTTTCTGCTCCAGTGGGCCCCACCCAATGTGAACCCTGCCTCTGCCTACACATAGGCTCTACCTCAAGCTAAGTCACTGGGCCCTCTGTCCACCTACCACCACTGGTGCAGGTTTCTAAATGCCCATATTTAGCCTGCCAAGCTGTCATAATTGTTCAGGAAAAATGTTTTTATGGGACTATTTCAACGTATTTACAGACATTCACACTAAAGAAAGAGTGAGTACCTTGTGGTGTTCCAGATGAGAGAGCTTGAACCCCCAGTATCCCTCCTATGTTAGCTAAGTGCTTTTTTTGTCATAGAACGCACCAGAACAAAGTTCCGGCACCCTTTTTTGACAAATTTTCCAAGTTTTAAAAATAACTTCTGAAAATTTGATGTTTGGTCCACGTGGATTTGAATCGCCCTGTCGAGTGTAGCAGGTCGGCGGCAAAATCATTAAAATGGTGCATGCAGGTTGCTTGTATGTCGAATCCGATGCATGCATACTTCATCCGCGCTGGTTGTGATGGCGCTGCTTGGCTTGTGATTGGTTGTGTGGTTGCACACTGAGTGCTTAATGCATGCAGTGACCATTATGTTTCATTACCCAACGGATGTGTGTGGGTGTATACAGTGATTGACTATGTGCAAAAGGTAAATACTTTCATGAGTTCCGGCACCTTTTTTCTTACAAAAAAAGCACTGGCTAAGGCTAGAACCTCTCTCTGTAGTCCTCCAGAGAGAGGTCCTAACACCATTGCATTTCTCAGAACGAAAGCGCTTATGTGAGCTTCAGTGCTTATGTGAGCTTGTGGGGCTGCCCTTGAAGACAATTCAGAAGCTGCAGCTGTTGCAGAATGTGGTAACCAGATTAATAAATGGGACCCACAGGTCCAAAACACATAAAACCAGTTCTGGCATGCTTGTATTGATAGCTTGTATGCTTCCAGTCCTAATTCAAGGTGCTGGTTTTAACCTATAAAGCCTTACACATCTTAAGACCACAATACCTGTCAGATCACCTCTCCTAACCATGATCTACTTGGACACTGTGGTCAACCCTTGGGGCCTTCTTGCAAGTGCCAATTCTGAGGCAAGGGCAGAGGATGGTAACAAAGAAAAGGACTTTCTCAGTGGTGGCCCCCCATTTATGGAACAGCCTCCTCACTGCAGCCCAGCTGGTGCCAAATCTGTCATCTTTTCAGATCCTGGTTAAGACAGCCCTCCTTTCTGAGGCTTTTAAAGACTAACTCAGCCACCCAAGGGCTTGAGTAAGATCACCAGACATTTTACAGTCATTCTTTTGTCATTTCTTGTACTATCTGTTTTTAACATCTGTTTTTAGCTGCTTAAACTTTTTAATGTTCTTGTCTGATTTTTTTGATATTTTATTGCATTTTTATCATTTGTCTTTATAGCTTGTGTAAACCACCGAGAGAGCTTTGGCTATGGGGCAGTACAGAAATTAAATTAATAGTAAACAATAATAGACCAGCTGGAAGCCATAGCAGGCTTAATAAAACTGTTCTCAGGACTGTCCTGTTTCACCATAAGTAGTAGTTTTTGTGGCAACTGCTTTGTGTTCTCAATCTGGTTTGTGCCTCCTCCAGTCCTGCAATGCCTTCATTTGTGTCCTGATGTCTGCAGGTTCCTGACTCTCTCTGGTCCTGCCATATCTTGTCAGTATCTGACCCTTGCCATTCCTGACTCTGTTGGCCTCTGACCTCACTACACCTTGCCAAATTCTCCATCTACCTCCATCACCTCTGATCCTGGTGTTCCAGTCAAGGATGCTTGCCTGCTTATGACCTGGAACTGACAGCTTCATGCAGTACCAGTTAGTAATCAGTCAACACATAAGGACCAATATGTTCCTGCCAAAATATTTGTTAATTTTGCTTGATCAAAGGTAAAAATGATTAATCACTGATGACACACACTGTAGCAGATTCTGTTACTGAACATCACAATACTATAGTTGCATACACGCAAATAGTAAATTGACACTTTATTCAACATACTCAGTCTCTGCGTGCCTTTGATTCTCTGTTCTCTGCACAGTATGGATTCATGGTAATTCTTGGGACAGCAGACTCAGCACAATGTTTGGGGAAGCAAGGAGATGGTCTCAAGTAAAAAAAAAAAAAAAGTTATAACACTGCTAGGTATTTGGGTAGCACAGGAGCAAAATCTTCCAAAAGGCAAACTTGCTTCTCATTGGAAAAGTTCTAAATGTAGATATCAGATATTGCATTTCACTGTCATGCAAACACTCTGACTCATGTTTTGGCATGCACTAAATCCTGGCTCCCCTCATGCTGTCACTCATGCATACTTCTACTTCATGTACAAAGCCATTGGGCTTTTCTATACAAAGCATTTATTATGTATTCCCTACTTAAGATTGTTTGAGGGTTCTCTAGATGATGTTGTGACAGTCTACTTTTGCTTCTGTGTCTAATTGGTAGTGTTTATTTGCTTTAGAGTAAGGAAAAGGCACTATTTTGTCTTGTGTATTTGCACTATTCCACTATATCACAGTGCCACCTAGAGAATATGCAGGAGAAAAAGAAACACTTGTAGAGTCAATTTTGCAACAAAACCAAAAAGTAAATGCAGTGGCTTAACAGCCAATTAACAGACACACACAGAAAAGCTCACTGTTGCATAACCTCATCTTCAAACTCAGAAGATATGGATTTATTTAACCTATTTAAAAGGGACAAACATGATCTACTAGGATGATGAGATAATCTTTATAAAACAATCTTACTTGTGATCAACAAGACTCTAAAGAACTAGAATAGCATTTGGGTATATTGAGATTTTCTACTGCTACTTTCAAAAACTTTATTAAAAAAGAGGAGACATTTTTACATAATCCTAACTCAGCTCCTCAACACTTCCAAGGTATTACTACAAATGCTGCCAACCTAGTTTCTCAATATTCTTCAGTTCATGACAAGCCAGTGAAAAGACATTGGTACTAGAGCTTGGTCACTAATTTTTGGTAGGTCATTGGGAAGTACAACTTCAATGTGCTTGCCTACATGATGATCCATCACTTTGAAGCAGCATGATTAAGCCCTGGTTCCAAAATACACAGGGCAATATTTCTGAATAGAAATTTCTAAAACAAACATTGTGACTCATGTTTCTTATATGCCCTACTTAATTGACCTATGTTCCTCCCTAAAAATGCTCTCGTGGCCCATTTCGTACAACACAGTAAATCAGAACTGCCATAAACAAGCAAGTCTGTTATTGAATGTGGCTTGATTTTTTCCCATTTAGATATTTCTGCCAGCAGGAGTGGCTAAACAAGCCAGAGAACTTACTTCTGTGATTTGTTTAGCATAATGTTGTTTTGTTGCTCTCTTAACAATTCAGAATCATAAGACGAGAATAAACCCTGTCATAGTTTGGCTTGTTATGACAGTAATAAGTAAGAGTTCCCAGCTCAGACATATTAGATAAGTTATGTATTTAGACTCCCCAGTTGGTTGTTTCCACTAGCAGGTGGAACCAAGTGAGAGCAATTAGCAGCACACATTAGTACATGTGGTCTCACATGGAATGCCCAAATTCTCAGCAATTCTGGCTTACCATGAGATATGAGTTGGCCCATAGGTCAAACTATGGATAGTGAAGAGCCAGGTTTCCCAAATGCCCCTCTCTGCTACCTAATCCTCCACATTACCTTCCCTCATTTGAAGAAATGTCATGCGCAGGGCCCCTACAAGGCTGAGTTATAAGCAAGGATGCCTCTGGGTTAGGCTAACGGGCTACTGCCCCAAGACAAAGTGACTCCAGTGGGCCCACCAGTATTGTAGGCCCACCTCCAAAGTGTCACACATGCAGAAATTCTTGTAGTATATTGTTTCTGTTGTGTCTTATTACTTCTCGCACATCCACATTTGTGTGTGTACAAGCAGCATAACAGACTCGCCACAATTTCTGTGCAGACCTCATCGACTTAGAGATGGGGTAGGTGGTATTCCAACCTGTTTAAAATAAACAATCCCTTTTAAATAAGAAGGTGTTCAGTTATTTGGAAAAAATGCACTTACAGGCATATAAAGTGTCAGAGGCAGGGACACCTCATGATGCACCAAGGGATTGGAGGAAAAGATGGGCATGCTGTTGTTGCTGTAAAGTCCACATTTATAAGAAACAGAAGTCTGAATTCAAGAGGAGTTCTATACTCTTTTTATGTCTTATTTTTCAGAATATTTTCTTTTTTAAAAAAACAAATCATTACTAGAATTGATGAGGGGATGTTTAGTGGCACTTCTAATACAAGTCAACAAAGTTACACTCCAAAGCTACCTTGATATTGGCAAATATCAATGCTGTGCCAAAAGTAACCAAAGTCCCAAATTGTCTCAGAGATTCCCCAAAAGCTGAAGACAACAAGTTCATGTTCTACCACAAGCTCATTGAGATGGAATTCACCATCTGCTGTGGAAACAAGTGACCTTTTCTCTTTTCAATGAATCCCCACACCACTTCCAAACATTACATTTTCCTCCTAGCAATCCGTTGCTGTGCACAGAACTGCAGGATTTAGGTTTAGATGCTGATGGGAAAGAATATCAAGGCAAGTGGGTAACTTAATAGCAGGTGGGGGAGAGAGTTATGATTTATGGAACAGGGAACAAAGAAAGAAACAGGAACAAGAGCAGCAACTCTACAAGGTTAACTTTCAGGCAAAGTGATCCTATGCACCCCTAGACAGAGTCTGGAGCTGTTCAATTCTACAGATCCTGCAGTTTGGAAAAATCTCTGACCTCTGCTCTCAGATACCCCTCCCACATTTCAGCCTGCATGAAAAAAACTGCACTGGCTGCTCCAAGGTTCTAAGAGTGACCTCAGAGAAGGGGTAAGAAGGATGTTATGGGGGAGGCAGGGAAGAAAGGTCTGTTTGGATGCAAACAGTTTTGTATGTTCTCCAGCCTTCTTCTGTCCCTATCCAAAATGTGTCAGCTTAGATGGGCTAAATCAGCTGTCTGGCTCACTTGCAGGGTGGGATAACATTGCCACCACCCTTCTCCCAACCTGCATAAAATGGCCATCATCCTCACCATTGGTTTACAGGCAAACTCACTGGATTAAGTCTTAAGCTTACTAAAAAAAGGAGTGGATGAAGTTGGAAAAAGATGAGTATTCAACGTTTTTCAGATCTGCCCTGGCTGCACAGTCCAGCAATGCAAGCAGAGATGTGGGTTTTCTTGAAGTAGATGTGAATTTTCTGGAAAAATAAGCCAATGCTGTAATGAGTTCTACCACTTCTTTGTTGTAGTTTCCTGTATGTGTCTTGGGATTATTTTAGGAGAGTTTCCATAATGCTTCTTCATTCTTGTTGCATTGTTAACATACTTCTGCTCACAATATTTAGATTTACCCAACTGCCTTTCTTCTTTCAGTGTTTCCACTGTACTAATGTCACACAATACTCTTGCTGCATGTTGGCATTATGACTTTGTTCAAAGTAACCACAAGCACTAGATGACTGACATATCTTATGCAAAGACTTCTAACTATTTCAACTGAAGAAATAAGCCACTTTTGAGAGGAAACTGAAGCAAACACTAACTGCAATTCTAGTTTTGCTTTTCCTTTAGGTTTGTTATTGAAGCATGTTAGCAATAGAGGGCAAATATGTCATACAGAAGTCTGGTCCAGACCCAGCCTAAAGCCAGCTGTATAATGCACAGGAAGGGGCTGCCATATCTTCTTTTTCAGTTCATCCACAGGCATTGTTGTACGTGCTCATTCTGGCAAACCTCAGGGGTGCACACAAGTTTTGGCTGGACTGACAGTTCAGAAGTCAAGGATAAGATGGTGCAGGGAAGGTTGCCTATTCTGGCAGGACTGACAGCTCAGACTCTGATAATGAAATGATTGTTGAAATGGACCCAGTTCCAGCAGCATTCAGAGGCCCCAGGTACCCAGCAGTGCCTGCTATGGGAGAAATCAGTTCAAGAGCAGCGTAGGGGGGCAGTCAAACCTCAAGGGGAAGAAGAAAGAGCAACATCTCAAGAGTAGAGATTCAGAGATGGGGGGTCTATTGGATAGAAACCTCCAGCCTCCTGAGAAGGTAAACCTGATAAGTCTGTTGTCACAGTAGTAGGGTGACCCAACTGGGGTCTCTGAGGGAAAAGCACAGGCATGCCTGGTTGCATACCACTCCTCCCACCAGGGACAGATGCAGAAGGATTCATAAGGAAAGCTTTGGGTGAAGAATGTCAGAGAGGGTTTAATATTTTGCTTTGTGTATGCTCAGAATCTTGCATGTAAAATAAAGCACTGGTGAGACTATTACTACTGGGAGGGAGAAGCACAACTCCCAGCAGCAACTGAGCACTAGGGTTTATCAATGCTTGCCTTAGAAAACTTATAGAACTTATTCATATCCTATATTGAGCCCACCTAACATGATTGATTGCAGTATAACAGCCCAGATCATTAATGATAAATGTAGACATTCATGGAATGGAAAATGTTCTGCCCCACATAGCTGAATGTGTTAGCCCCAAGCTCTGTTAGACATCCTGGTGAAAGAGCTGCTATTGAGTAAAAACTGCAACATGAGCACGGAAGCCAGGGACAGCTCTACATGGTCTTATACAGATGGTTCCTTTTTATTCCCTTGTTTTTGTAATCATCTCCATCTCAGTCCTCTCCCTTCTCTTCAACTCTTCGCAACCTCTTTGCAAGAACATCCTCTTTCTCTCCCCAGATCCCCTCATATATCGTCTACAGAAAAAATGAAATGTTGTCCAAAAGATTTTTCTGAGAAAAAATTGGGGACTAGGAAGAAAATAGGCATGTAATGTACTTCAGGTAACATATTAAGACTTAACATGTGCACAGCTGACAGAAAATAATCAATTAATGCTGTTAGCCATTAGCAATGCTTCAGAAACTTCAGAAGTTAGAAATGGAAGACTGACTAGTTGTTCCCTTATTAGCAGAAAACACACAAATGTGAGGTTGTTGTTACTTTGTGCAATCAGCTATATTAACAGTGTTTTTCTATTTAATTTTGTTAAGTTATTAAACATAGAAAACAAATCAAGGAATGGTTAATCCTTTTGTGAAGGACCTTGCATAGAGTCTTCTAGAAGGCTACACTAAGAAACAAGTCCCTAACATTTGACTTGTAATTCTGCACCTTTAAAAGTTGCCTTTTCATCAAAAGTCCACAAAGTAACCAACTAAAAGGAGCAGAGATGGGGTTTGAACCAGGGCCTGGTTCAAGCAAGGCTTTGTACCACACCTCCTTCTCCATCAGCAATCTAGGCCTTCAGCCAGATAGCCAACAGGAATGGGCATCCTTTAGGCTGTAGAAATGGCTTAAGTGCTATCAGCTGATATCACTTCCTGAAGGGGGTTAGCTGTCCTTATATTTCAAGAGAGAGGCCACAAAGTGTATACAACCTCCTTTTCGATTGGTCTGACACCTGAACAACAGTACAAACTCTTTTGCTTTACATTTACCTTTTATCAACGTGTCACTGGTATTTGACCTTCAACCTTTCTACAACTATGTCTCCATCCCCTGGTCCCACTCACCTCAACCAGTACCTCATCTCCATCATGACCATGCTCCTGGACCGCCAACCAAGGTGAGGCCTAGTCTCCATGTTGCAAGCTAAGCCCCCCAAGTCTGACACTAACAAAACTACAGTAGTAACTAAAACAAACTCAATTATTAAAATTTGAAAGCCAACAAATGTACATTTGTTCTTAAAAACAAATATGAACTGGAAACACAAGTCAGTAAGACAGTAGCTAACAAAACCCAATGAATTCAGTAAAACAACTGGATAATTTTAGTACATGACTGAAGTGAATACAAGCAATGCATTATTAAAGGTTAACTCCTCTTTATAACTGGAAGTAACATAACACATTCTAACTGTTTGACAAAGATGGCATATACCAAAATAAAGATGGCAAGACTCCAGCTGACTTTGCATTTGACTTAGTTTAAAACAAAGGCTGGTATCCATTTTCAGGAGCGCTATGCCACACAACACTTTATGATACCATTTATCTGCACTATAGCAGTACAGTATACTAGGCATGGCATTAAGTTTGCTCACAAACTAACAAAAGCTGCAAATAATATTGTTATTAATGATTTAACCAGAAACAATGGAAGTTTGCTTTACACTTCTGTTGAAAGGTGCCGTTTATAAAGTCTAAAACTTGCTATTATAAGAGAGTATTGCACATAGAATAAAAAGCCTGCTTCCTCCCTATATTTACTTTCCTGTGTAGCTCTTTTCTTTGTAAAACTGATATTTTCAAAGACATAGCAATAATTCACATAATTTCAAAAATAAATGGTTTTCTAATTTTACAAATAAGAAAGAAAGAAATCTAAAAGGCATTCCTCACTCACTTCATCCACTGTATAGGTAAAGTAATCAAAAGAAGAATATTCCCACTGGTATCAGATAGTAAGATTAGAAATTCAATACTGGCCCAATTTGGTCTGTTGGAATCAGAAGGTAGCAGACAATGCCACAAGTCACACATTCCTGGAAACAATCAGTAGCACCTACTTCCTATTCCAGCATGAAAGACATGAGGGATTAGCTACAGTTCAAAATACAGAAAGCTGTATTTCAATAAGAAGGTACATTATTCAGAATATATAACTGAATATACAGCAGCCAGCATCAAAAGTGTTACTCATCAGCAGTCATGTAATACTCTTATAAAAGTCCTGAAAAGATTCTCCATAGCCAAAGATCCCAAAAAGACGCAATGAGGGAGTGGTATGAAGAATGGCTAATCCTGCTCATCAAGTTTTTACCCCATAGAGCTTCAAGGGCATAGACAAATATGTGTTCCATGCTTGCCTCCCTTCCCAGCAGCAGGACTAGTAACAGCATCAGGGAGCATTGTTGAATACTACAGGGACACAGCCCTGGGACACCATTCCCCCACCATCTATTTCAATCAAAACTCAAGTTTCCCATTTTTAAAATTGTTGGTGCATTTACAATCAGGAGCTAACATTGAAGATCACTGGTGTGATTCCACATCTGGTTTTGGTCTAGAACAGGGGTCCTCAAACTTTTTGAACAGGGGGCCAGTTCAATGTCCCCCAGATTATTGGGGGGGTGGACTATAGTTTGAAAAAATTATGAACAAATATTCCTATGCACACTGCACATATCTTATTTGTAGTGCAAAAAACAGGAAAAACAATACAGTATTTAAAATGAAGAACAATTTTAATCAACATAAACACATTATTATTTCAATGGGAAGTATGGACTTGGGTTGCAGGACTTAGTGAATATTCGGTTAGTCTTTTTTAATTGTGTTTTTGATTTTGTTTTTATAATTAAAAATGTTTGCTCCGCTTGCTCGGGCTGCAGCAGAAGCCCAAGATGACGCCGCACCACCCGCCAAAAGGGAGAGCATGATATGAGGGGAAGCCATGAGCGTGCACTCACCTTGGTCGAGGCCTTCCCGGCTCCTTGCCACTGCCCCGCTTCTGAGCTAGAGGAAGATCCCTCGCAGGCACTTGCCTGGCTCTGGGAGGGGGATCGAGAGTGGGAAGCCAGAGAGGCGAGCATGGGACAGCTCCCCCAGCCAGGAGAGGAACGCGAGGAGGAAGGTAATGGCTGCTTTCTGTTGGCCGAAGCGGGGAAAGGTGAGGGACAGGCCCGTGGCCGGTCGAGCGGGACGCCTCCCGCCTCTCCCCACCGCAGGGGGAAGAAATATGGCGGCTGCTCGACAGCGGCAGCAGCTTGCCCTGAGAAGGCCACAGCAGAGGTGCAGGAGCCGCAGCCCCACTCCACCTCGGCCCGTCTGCCCCCGGGCTCAGCGAGGCAGCCACGGCTTAGCCTGCAGCCTGGGGACATGGTTCATATAGTTAAAAATATATTTAAAAGGTTATATTTTTCTTGCCTTCTATCTTTTTTTAGTGTCTTCATCTCTCTCTCTCTCTTCCTACCACCCTCCTCTCTTCTGTATTTCCCACTCCGTATTCCTGTCCTGTATTCAGAGCCAATGCATGCATGCAGTAGGGGGAAGAGCCGGCGCACACATAGTTGAAGGGAGCTGTTACAATTTGGCACCTGCACTGACTCTCTGCTAGTCTCCAAAACTGAAAGAGTTTCAGAGAACACCTGTGCCAGCTCAGAGCTTTCGGACTTGTTTGGAGATCGTTTTCTCCAAACGAGTCCGAAAGTTCTGAGGCGGGCCAGGTAAATGACCTTGGTGGGTCATATCCCGCCCGAGGGCTGTAGTTTGAGGACCCCTGGCCTAGAACATCACTGTACCTGGGGTGGCCTGTGAAAACAGTCTGGAGACTTCAACTGATCCAAAACAGGGCAACAAGATTGTTATTAGGGACTGGCCTATGAGAACATATGACTCCAGTCGTCTACCAGATGTGCTGGCTGTCAGATGAAGTCTAGGCCCAATCCAAAGTGCTAGTATTAACATTCAAAGCCCTAAACAGCTTGTGGACAGGTTACCTGACACAACACCTCATCCCACATGTACCTACCTGGACCCTAAGGTCATATTCAGGGGATCCTTCTCCAGAATCCCCCTTCCAAGGAGGGTGGCTTTTCAGTTGTGGCACCCCAGCTATGAAATGAGCTCCCCAGAATTGTGTACCTGGCACTCTGTATTCTTTTTAGTGCCATGTGAAAACCTTTTTATTTTTCCAGTATTTTAACAGTTAACTTTTTAACTTTAGTTTTAATATTCCATTTCATCCTGTACCACTGCTATACTTTTGTGCTGATTCAGTTGCAATTGCTGTGGTTTTATTGTCTTATGTTTTTTTTCTTTCTTTCTTGTTTGCGTTTTTTTTTTAACTTTCATTAACCACCCAGACAGCCTCAGCTATCAGGCAATATAAAAAGGAAATAAACTCTGTTGTCCTGTCTTCAATGAGCTTTCCTTCACTAGCCCAGGAGATCCATTCCAACAGCACTTCTAGCAAGTGTTTCAAAAACAAGACCACGTTTGCTTTATTACTCTAAAATATGTCTAGTTCACCTTTCAGGGAATGAGTCTGTCCTAGGCAGCCATACACAGGCTTTCAATCCAACCTGTTGTTGTGGGGATAATATTGAAAGGAGGAGAATGATGTAAGAAAAGGGCAGGATATAAATCTAATATATAAATATACTATAAAGTCCCAAGAAAGCTAGCTAATTATTTGATCATATAATACATACTTTCTGATAACATGAGAACAAGTTTTAACTCCAATAACTTTAGCTGCGTACGTAAGTTATATTTAATATTATCGGTATTTCCTACCACTAATGCAATATATCTGATTTTCTCTGATTCCACCTTCCTACTTCAGTTCCCCATTCCATAACTCAGGAGTATCCTGAAGGTTCTCCAACCAATGACTGCAGCAGCAAGAAATTTCACTTGCATGAACATCTTTGCACATTGAATACAATCTACTTAATCTTCCAGTTCGAGTCTAAAATGTTACCACTTTATCTATAATTTTAGAAAATATTTATGCTCCCTGCATATGCTGCTGCCACAGATCTTATAGCTGAATGTAGCCTGAAATCATGAGGTAGAATCAGGAAATAGACTCTAACCTATGGAAAAAAAACTCTGTCTTGAAGGGAATGCAGAATAAGGGATATGAAAGCCAGGAGTAGATGGCCTGAGTCCCCTAAGAGACCATCAGCAGGGTGTAAAAAGATTCAGAGCATTTCATCCCATGCCTTTCTAATCAAGGAAAGTCAAAGAGAAGAGCTTAAACTAACAGCCTTTCTAAAGAAACTACCATCACCTGAGACAAGTCTGCATGTCTATGCATGTTGCTTTTTTTAGTATATATTGTAAATAATCTAGAATGCCTTGGTAAATCTATGTATATATAAACAAATAAATTCATGTTGAAGCATTAATGTTCAGCATGATAATAGACATTAATAACTGACAAAACATACCTGTAATTAAAATCATTTGATCACTTCTATTTATGTTTCTGGTGCTATTATGTTGCCACAGATTAAGTACTCACTCCTAAGGTGACAAACCCATTCTCCCATACACCACAATAGTATCAAGTAATGTTGATAACCAGTTTGGTCATGTCAATGCCCTCAGTAAGATCTAGAGATAGCTTTGGAACTAACAGCTCCATCAGAAGTATCAGAAAGGGCTGATCCCTACCCACCATTAGGTACAACTTCAAAATTTGTTCTTGAGGGCTGTGAAGCTTTCCACAGACTTTTTTGGGTGGGGAGAGGCATTGGGAAGAAAGTTCTGCTGTACTATTCACTAGCACAGCACTGGATTTAATCCAATTTTAATAACATCATCTGCACTTGCCCAGGCAATACTTCACATAACTAAGGGGGGAAAATCTGAGATAAAAAGTGTCTTACTATTAATCCTAAACAAAACCTTAAACTAGGTATGGAAAAAAACTTGAAACAAAGAACTCAACATCTGGATTAGGAATCTTTTTTTTTTCATTCACTATTCTTCACATGAAATAAACACTGTACTGAAGGGCAAGCTTTAAGACATAAAACAAGGGAAACAGCATCCCAAATTAATCACCAACATTTGTCAGTTATTTAGTACCTAGCTGAATTACCCACTAATAAATTCCTTTTACAGATCTGTGCCATAGTTAACCATGTTATGACTTGCTACTAAAAAGAAAAAAAAACCTGAAAAAAACATAAACACCATTAAAAATACAGATAAGAAATTAAATGGAGTGGTAGTCTTTGCTGTTTTAAGAATATGTCATAGTGTGAATGAAAAAAAATAACTATAGCATAGTGTTAACTATTACAATTATAAATGGACTGGAGGAGGAGGAGCCCCCAGCATTTATTTAAAAAGTAAATGCTCCTTTATATCATTGTAACTGAATGTCTGGGGGCAAGTGATTGGAAGTTCCCTGGAGCTTACAGACCCTTACTTATTTCCCTGCCTCTATTTTTTCTGTGTATGCATTTTTAATTAAATGCATCCTGGTAATTTGACAGCAAATGTTAATTTTATCATAAAAACCTCACTATTTTTCATAATCTTTCCTTCCCCGCACCTATCCTGCACTAATAATCCTGAAGCTACTTGTCTCAATTGGCCTTTTTCTATGCAATAAGTTGCTGGTGGAACAGAAAACATGGATTTAAAGGGATGCTCTATTGTGTTGCTCTGTGGGTCTTTTCACTTCTTCTGCTTTACATTCATGCTCTAAAATTTATTTGCTTCAGTTTGCTTTTTTCTACACTGAGTTGCAGGTAGGGCAAACAAATGCAGTCTCAAAGAGTGCTTCTGTGTTGCTGTACGATCAGAGTCACCTCCCTCTTCACTTTGAACTCTTTAAAGTTAACTTGTCTTAGTTTTGCCTTTCAGTGTAATGGGTTTCTGCAGCAGAGAAGACCTCTACCTCCCACTTTTAATGATCCCTCAGTTCCGCACTCAAGTCAGCTTGCCCTGCTGTATAATTCACCAGAACCACTGAAAGTATGTGTTTAAAAGAACTCAAATAAACTGATCCACTTGCTCAGGCTGTAATAACACCTTTGCTTAGTTAATATTCTTGCTTTATGAAATCATACATTACTTTTGAATGTACAGTATTTTCTGGGTATCTTCCACAAAATGGAAAACTTGTGGGGCATATGCTCCTGGATCCAGTTTCTGCAACACACAGCCAGTTCACGAGTTACGATCCATACAGTTTCACCACCCACCTCCAGTTCTTCCATGCTTCAAACCCACAGTGGGGAAACCTAGGCTTTTAAAGCCCGCTGCCCATTAAACAACCATCTCCGCCCCACCTCTCACTTTCCTAGCCTGCAGCATCTTATCTCCCCTCCAAGTTTCTTCCATTCGCAGCAGCATCTCGCGCCTGCGGCCCACTTTTAATAGAGACTTGCGGGGGGGGGGTCCGTCTCTCTCCGGGCCACCCCGCCTCCACCTGTCACGCACGGCCCCGCCTGCCTCTTGGCAAGCGCGCAGAAGAGAGCCTGCCCTTTCGCTGCCTGCGAGCGGCTCGTCTTGCACCTCCACCCCCTCAGCTGCCACACGGGTTCCCGCTCCTTCCTAGCCCTGTCAACAGCTGAAGAGGCGGGGCGGGAGGCGGCAAGCGGGGGCAAAGCCTCCGGGTGCTCCGGCTGGCCCGAAGAGGGCTCCCGCGTGAGCGCGCCACGGAGCGCCACCACCGGCCGCAAAAGCCCCTTTTGTTTGGCGGCGCGGCTTATTATGAAGAGCGGCAGCCCTTCCAGGACGGATATGTTGGCCGTCCGTTCACGGCGGGAAGACTCCCCCCCGCGCGCGCCAAAGAAGAGACTCGGCACCTTCATTTTCGGACCATCGCGTTTCAAAGTGCAAGGGATTTGCGAGGGAAAGACGGGGAGAGGCCGAACCGACAGCTGTTAAAACTGTAAAGGCTTCCCGGACTGTTAGAAGGGCAAAACAGGAAAACGAGGCACTCCCCGCCCTTTTAGTGAAGACAGTGTGATGCACTGGACGAGGCGTTTTTTCCCCTCCCTCCTGTGGAGTCACAGAACAGCTCGCGGGGGGGAAGAAATAAACCGGCCGAACCAGCGTAAAAAAGCAAATAATAAAGCAGCTCTTCCTTGGTCCGCCCGCCCAACAACAACGAAGGTTTGCAAAAAGTACACATACGGGCCCAAAACTTAAATTCTTACCCGCTGGGAGGTTTACAGTCCCCTGGCTGAAGCACCGTAGTCTCCATGGACGGCTTTAAGGCAGGCGGGGGCTGTCGCGACTGCTTTCTGAATGAAGCTGCAACTTCCAATTGGCGGAGGGAGAGAAGCGAAATTTTTAAAAGACCTGCACACACAAAACACCTCCGCCCAGCCGATTTCTTTCACTCTCGGACTCCGTCCTTCATTCACGCTCAGTTCTCACTTGAGAGTCCGAGCAGACTTGCGCTCATTCGCGCCAGGCACCCAAAACGAAGCGGACCGCGCGCGCTCACACAGGAGTGTAACCGCTGCCTGTCATCCAGCGAGCAAATACTGAAGCTGCCTTCGTCCTCGGGCTCAAAGCAGGCTCGGGAAAGGGGGGCACCGGCAAGGGTAGCCTCTCCGCTTGCGTCCAGGCTGTGGGGCAGGAATACCCGCGGGATTTCTTAGACGATAACTGAGCCTCGGCTGCTTTTGCCAGACATGGGCGGGGGATGCACGGGGAAAGCGATACAATATTTATGCGTCCAGCAGGTATTTTCTTTCGGAGCAAGCCGGCTTAGCCTAAAAAGACGAAAGCAGCGCAAGATCTCTAAGCCAGCAAGTAGCACTAGTCCCTCGTAGACCAGAGCTTAAATTCGATCTAGGAGAGCCCCAGAATTCGATTGCAGAGGACAGACCAGGGCATGGAATAAAAGAAGCCCCTGAGCACATGCAGAGTGCCTTTAAACTACCGCGAAGGTTTCAATATCATAATTTACACTTGCAAGGGCGAAACACCCATCCCACGTGGTGAGGCTTACTAAGCAAGCATGCATGCATTTGACTAAGCAAATAAGCACAAGCAGCCTTCCTAACTCTGCTTCCAAGCTACAACTGAGCCGCGGCCGCGACCTGTCCAAGAAGTTACGGTAAACTCTCAAGACAATGAATGCTGACGCTAAACCAAAAGCTTCCGCTGCCGTCCATTTACCTTGGTGCTGCGCAGGGACTTGTCGGGTTGCCAATTCCCTTGGACAGGTTGAAAGGCGAACTCACCTTTCTAAAAACCTTGCTTGGTAACGGAGCCGGAAAGAAATTTAAGCCAAGAGGACTAGGGGAGGCGGCTTCGGTCGGTGGCAGTAGCGAGCACCGCGTTTCCATGTGACTGCTCGGGACAAATGCACACACCGCGACGGAAGAATCTCTGGAGCAAAACGAAAAGTGGCGCGCGCACACACGGATCTAGCCTCGCAGGACGCCCTTTGATCGTGCGCACATGCAAAGCTGGCCAAACAAACCTGGAGCATAAGGAAATCCTTTGCGTACATAACCCAAATACGGCACAGGAGTGTGGAAAGTGTAAAGTCTGTATCTTTTAAAATATGAGTGAAGGATTGTTCTTTCTTAAGTGTAGAATCTGTATCTTTTAGAATGAATAAAGGCCTGTTCTCATTGTCTCCCCACAAGATTTAAGAAACATTTTGGCATCAAGTAAGAATTTTCAAGGCCACTTTGGCCTGTTGACCTCTTAGAAGGTACTGGGCATGCGTAATAAGTTTATGAATAGTAAATGACACACCTCTCATAGATAATAAGCTCATTAGCATGAACATGGGATGTATGATTAAGGAGTAGTATGATATAGGCGGATGGGGAAGATTGTGACTTCTTAGTAACCAGCCAATGGCAAAGCGGGGATAGTGTTGAGCATGGGGAAAGGAATGTATAAAATCTCTTGTAAACAGTAAAAGATTGCTCTTTGTTTCTCAGACTGCTGAGGCATTGAGCCAGCCTTTGCAAATGCTTTTTGTATGGAATAAACTGCTTGTACCCACTCGAATTCTGTCTCAAGGAGTTTTAAATCTCAGGAGGACATTACCCACCCGCGAAATTCCAAGAGTGGAGCTGTGGATGATTATGCCAAAGGTCTCCCAAAGGTCACATACGTGGGTTACAAACGTTCGAGAAGGACAAACCATGATAAAAGGAGTCATTCTTCCCTGTTAGTAATGGTATAAATACATGGAACTGTGAAGGCGTCAGCAAGGATAACAAACGTATATAAAGAAGAGTGTAATAGCATCTTTGCAATGTCCTCCCAGATCTTAAATCCTAATCAATTTATTTTTATAATATAAATTATTGCTGAGGAACCTAATGGATGCAAGCATTTCCATGGAAGACAATGCCACTTAAACTAACTCAGTGACAAGGCAGTGGGAAGCATGTATTTCACTGGAAGCAGAAACCTCTATATAGAGAATTATGTTACTTGTTTCCAGGCAGATGGTTAGGCTCCAGAAGGCTGATATCCAGTAAGCCGTACTGTGAGACTACAAGCAATAGCACATATCCCCACAAGTGTTTCTTTCCCATTTCTGTTGGTAAGAAATTGCAATTCTGCTATTTAAATGCAGAAGGAGCTTTTGTTTTTGCTTTGTAACTATGGGATAGAGAGAGCTGGTGTGCAGAGTAAGGCAGCATGTACACCATCTGCAACCTTTAGTATCTCCACAGAAATTAGGGAGACATGTACCTCATGCCAAGAACAATGTTAAAAAAGGCAGTTTGACCTGGGTTCATTGAGACCCAATTAAAAGGGTGTAGAGATAGGATGTTGCTGGTGGGAACATTTTCCCCAGTACTGCCTCATAAGAACATTATTGGACTCATTAACATTTGTGCATCAGTTCCTTTGGCCCATTCTATTTATTCCATTTGCCACCTTCCTGTGGTACTTGGATTTTTCAAAGGTGTGAGAAAGAAATTTGGCCAAAATAAGCAGGCCAGTCAAAGTCAAAGTCTTATAGAAAATGAGTTACTGGCATTTAAAGAAAGCAGCCAAGTCAGATCAATCATACATTTGGTGACATGAAATGTTGGTAGATGCCACCCTCAAATATTGAGTTCTCAGATGATAAACCAGAAGGCCAAGGACTGATCTCTGGGAATCTTTTTGGCATAAGAGATTATGGTAAATATACCATGAATGAATGAATGAATGAATGAGGCTTATAATTGTGTGGTTAGGCTACTTTTGGGGAAACTGTGACAACTCCAAAATTAATGAACCAGTTTGGACATACTGTGCTACCAAATGTAAGGAAGCAGTAGAAGTCTATCTTTGACAGGTGTAATTCCATAAGCACTTGAATGGAAAAACACCAGAAAGTATGGGCAAAGTATGGCTTTGAAAATTTTTAACAAATTCAAGATACATTATCTATCTTGGCCAGCACATAGAAGGTGCTGGCTTGGATAATGTGTGGACAGAATTAAGTTTGTATGCATCTAACAGTATATGTGCTATGATGACAGAAAAAGCATATTACCATTTGCATCTGTTGATGTGTGTGTACACACACACACACACACACACACACAAATATACTGCCATACTATGGCACATATACTCACTCATGTTGCATGACTGGTAACCAAACACCACAAACCCTACATGGAAATAAAAAAAACATCTGTTACCAGTTGTAGTTGATGCTTTCTGAAACAGGGAACAATTTAATGGAGATTGACTGCAGCCAAGATATTAAAAGACACTTGCTCCTGGGGAGAAAAGCTATGGCAAATCTAGACAGCATACTAAAAAGCAGAGACATCACCCTGCCAACAAAAGTGCCTATAGTCAAGGCTATGGTTTTCCCAGTTGCAAGGTATGGCTGTGAAAGTTGGACCATAAGGAAGGCTGAGTGCCAAAGAATTGAGGCCTTTGAATTGTGGTGCTGGAGGAGACTCCTGCGAGTCGCTTGGACAGCAAGGTGATCAAACCGGTCAGTCCTAGAGGAGATCAACCCTGACTGCTCTTTAGAAGGCCAGATACTGATGATGAAACTCAAATACTTTGGCCACCTAATGAGAAGGAAGGACTCCCTGGAGAAGAGCCTTATGCTGGGAACAACAGATGGCAAAAGAAGAAGGGGACGGCAGAGGATGAGGTGGCTAGATGGAGTCACTGAGGCAGTTGGTGTGAGCTTAAGTGGACTCCGGGGGATGGTGGAGGACAGGAAGGCCTGGAGGAATGTTGTCCCTGGGGTCGCGATGGGTTGGACATGACTTGCGACTAACAACAACAACACCATTAGAGTGTGGTGGTGAGCCCATTACAAGCTTTGGGCGAACAATTCTTCAATGGTATCATCAAGCATGCCAATGCCCAGCATGTGACAACCCAAATTTTATATTCTGGACCACTTTCATGACAATTGTTGAAGATCTTGAGGGACTTCAAGATGCAGCTAGAGAGCCAGGTAAGAGAGATGGTTTAACCTGGAGTCCTGCATTGAGCAGGAGTTTGGAACCAATGACCCTCTGGTCCTTTCCAGCTCTCCTCCTCTGATTCTGCGATCTTACATACTGTCCTAAGTAGGAACATTTTTTACTTAGCTGATATGAAAAGTTCAGCACTATAAATCTAGTATGGGTTCATAGCTAGAAATGTTTGGGTGAAGCAAAGTAAAAACATGCTTGTGTACCTATGTCCACATACTAATTCAAGCATTTTGAATAAATATTGAGCAGATTTGGGGGGAAGCACTATTTCAATGAGGCAACCTGCAATCTTTATTCTGATTTGATAGCAGTGCATTTTTAGCCAAATTTTGCTGGCAGTTAAATTTAGCAGAATATACAACATCACGCATTCCAAAGCAACCAGTGCTCCACAATTTGGACACTTGTTAACTTGTAAAATGTATTTGACCTAATTGGTTCCACTTTTAATCTTTGTCAAAAATGAAAAAGCATGTGCAAATCAGATGTGATTTTCTTTAATCTACAATTCTATGCATGCTTACCTGGGAGTAAAGTTAAGTGAACCTAGTAGGACTTCTGTTTGGGAAAGGTTTATGTTAAAATGTATGCTTTGACTTTCTAAGCAAAAGTTGAGGGGTATTTGCTTATTTTGGGGCTAATAGTATCTTAAAGGTGTACTGTTAAGCTTTTTGTTGGCAGTAGTACTTTGGCAGTAGTACTTCGTTCCTAAAGCATTATGAAGCACAAGGAAGGGGATGCCTAGCATTTCTTTGGTTTGGTCCTATCTGTTACCTGCAGAAGGAGCAAATTTATCCTAAAACCAAAAGTTTATACCATCAACTGCTATAGCAGCACATTATACAAAGCAAGCACGTCTTCAGCTCTGCTGCTTCTCAGTATTCCTCTCCACTGTACTTTTTTGTTACTTAATTCTCCTACAACAGGTGGACATGGCATTAGGGAATCATGCAGGGAGCCATCAGAAGCTCAGTACCGCCTCACCTCTTTGCATATGAACTGGCATTCTTGGATGCCTGCTGAAGCCCACAGCCCCATAGCAGACTCACGGACTGCCCTCTAACCTCACTAACCTTTTTGAAACTTCTGTCAATTCAGCTGCCCTCTCCAAGCATGTGAGCAGTATCAAGAGCAAACAAAAGGAGCAGCAGTCTCCACTGGCCTTGACCTCTCTTTCTGGACAGGAATCAGGCTGGGCCTGACTGAATGGGGAATAATGATAGTGCAGAGGAAGAGGGGACCCCACAGGAATCTGCAAACAAGGTACAGATTACTTGTGCTTGCATCATACCAGGACAATTCCCAAAATTCATAATAATAGCTCTGATTACTAGTTTTGCTCCAAAATAGACAAGATGACTTCCTCTTCCTGACTGAGCAAGCAAGACCAGAGATCCCGAGCAGACTGGGCCCTGCATCCAAAGACCAGAACATGATATTGGCCTCTTCGTATACAAAATGCTGCCCCATTTGTCTATTTCAGAACAATGAAAATTAAGCAGGATTATATTATTTCCAATATTTGTATACCACTTAAATATAATAAAATCCCAAGTAGTTCATGCACAGTTTGTCTTCAGGTTCCTCTGTCCTCCAAGTAATGAGCACATCTGGTACCACTTCTGAAAGAACAAGTTGAATGTTCACATATACAATTTCTGTGAGGGTCTGTCAAGCATTCCAGACTTGGATGCAACCATTTATCCTTTCTATTGCATGTTAGCAAGGAAAGGAGACATGCCCCCCGCTAAAAACACGCTAGCTTCCTGGCTTTAAAGAACATCTGAGTGTAACTTGTTCTGCATCCTTCCCCACCAATTAAGGAACATTCTGTAATGTAATATAATAATAATCAGCAGCACAGAATGGGGAAGATTCTGCAGAGATCCTATTATCAAAATGTATGCTAATAATATAGCCAAAACAGTGTCACCTATGCATGAGAGGGAACTGTCTACCGTCAACTGCCCTATGGAAAAACAAAGAGTGAAGGAGGCCTGCAAAGAAGACACCAGAGCCATTGTACCTGGACTGTCCTATCTCTGCCGCTGCCCTATCACAGTGCATAATTGAAAATGAACTATCAGCAAGTTCTTACAAGTAAAATTCTCTGTGACTCTTTGGGATCCCAGCCAAAGCCTTTTTTTAAACAAAGAATTGTGAGGGGAAGGGAGAAAGTACCCTTAAAAGTGTACTGTTGGCGCAGCCATGTACTACACAATGGCAAATGCTATTTTGGGATGCATTAATAGAAGTAGCACTACCAAATCATGAGAAGTAGTAGTTCCCCTACACTCTACACTAGTTAGACCTCATCTGGAATAACATGTCTAGTTCTGGGCACCAAAGTTTAAGAATGATGCAGAAAAATTAGAAAGTATTCAGAGGAAGGCAACAAAGATGATCCAGGGACTACAAACAAGGCCCTATGAGAAGAGACTGAGAGAACTGAGTATGTTCAGCCTTGAGAAGAGAAGACTGAGAGGGGACATGTTTGCACTCTGTAAGTACCTGAAAGGCTGTCACAAAGAGGAAGGACAAGATCTCTTCTTGCTTACCCCAGAGTGTAAGAAAAAAGAATAATTAACTCAAGTTGCAGCAAACCAGATTCTTGCTCAGTATCAGGAAAAAAATCCTAACTGTCCAAGCAATACAACAGTGAAACCAGTTGCCTAGAGAGGTTGTGGGCTCTCTTATACTAAAGACATTCAAGATGAAACTGGACAGTCATCTGAGTGGGATAGTGTAACTTGGTATCCTACACCAGCAGGGGGTTAGATCTGATGGCCTCCTTGGCCCCAACTCTACTATTCAATGATTTTATGACTTCCTGGTTACATTTTGCATAAGTTGTAATTTCTGAACAGTCTTTAAGGACAGCCCTATACTGACTACATTGCAGTAGTCTAATCTGGAGGCTAACCAATAGCTGAAGCCAGGTTTTTTCTAGCTAGATAGGGGCATAGCTGGGACATCAGACAAAATTGGTAGAAGATCCTCAAGTAACAAATAAGGCTGTTCAGGTGACAAAGTGAATGCCTCTGCTTCCAGTTTTGCCTACTAAAGCAATAAACTCAACCACTGATGCCCTGATTAGATTGCAAAATGGAGGTAGAATGAATATAGGAAGACAAATCTGTCAGTTTCCCCTATATTCAGATTTAACATCTGAAGGTGTTTTTCTTCCAGATATGAAAACATTTGCACATGCTGGCAAATTCTTATCAAAAACAAGCAAATATATGAAATCCTCATCAATCTACACCAGCCAAATTCAGTGGACACAGCTGTTTTAGGCATGAAAAGAACCATATGCCTGCCATTCAGCTGCTGAATATCTGAAGCTTGTCAGAAAAGGTTTAAGCACTAACATGGCTGAATGCACACTCAATCTGATGTCCTGGACCTAAATGGACAAAACAAGTCCATGTTGGTTTCTTCCAAATTCAGAGTTCTTAAATGACAAGTTCTTTTCATCCCAAAAACGGAGAACTCAGCAAATCGTGATAAGGCCTTATCAAAATGGAACTGAAATTCCCACACATTCCTAATGGAGTGTTAACAATTTCAGGAGGTTTCATGTGAGTGCACTGAGAGTGGAGATGTCCCCATATTCATTTCAATACAAAATTTCCAGCAGGAAATTTCTAGTGGATTTTGTCCTAGTTTGTTAGCTCTCCAACCTTTCTTTCCAGGCAAAATTGACACTTTGAGCCAAGGTAACTATGAGGGGACATGAAATGTAGGGAGCTAGAGGTGCTGCTTGTGTTGGGAAAATTTGGATAAATCCTGGCAGAAAAACATTGCTTCTGTGTGATTTTGCATTGTGGAATCAATCCTGTACTCCTTCTGAAAATCACCAGCTTTCCAAGCTAAGTCACTGTTCAAAATGGCATTCCTCCCCCACTCCTCTCTCTCACCTTTAGCTGTAAGCTGCAGTAGACAGGCAATTTAGTCCAAATACACATTATATGTCTTCGCAATGAGTAAGTGATCCTTGCTGGAATTCACAGTTTACTAGGAAGTATCTATTTTGCTAGTCCAGAGCACTCCATGTGCCCTGGCCAATCAGAATGGTGCGGATGCATTACTTAGGGTCTGAGTCTAGATGAGTTTATGAATAGTTTCTCAGTAGCTTGAATTTACATGTCTAAGCAGACCTGGAGATGGGTTAAAGTGTCAATACACCACAATTAGAAATATTGTATTCTCATTGTCACTGTATGATTGGCTGAGCTTCCTTTATCTGTTCTGTATGTGATGACCTCAGAATCTTATTGTAATGTCTGTTTTCTGTCATCAATTGCTCTGTACCTGTGTATGTGACCAGGAGGGTATAAAATACCCTGTAGTTGTATTGAAATTTTGCAGCGAGTTTACCTCTGCTTACACGGTAATGCATTATTGGGAGTCTACCGCGGGAACCTGGGCCAAACAATAAAGCCACACAGATGGTCTGAACGCTTGATCTTTCCCACGAACCCGAGTTTTATTTCTTCCTCACAAATTGAAATTCCAGGATTTTCTGACACCTGGCAACGTAACCATGCACAGGATTGCAGTGCTAACTTTTCTACCACATGTTCTTGTCTGTTCTTATTCCCTTTTCTCTCTTTAAAAGCCATCTCTAGAACCCAAGAAAGAAAAAGAAAAGCCAAGAAAAAAAGAGGAAGTACTTCTACAGGTCTGACACAGATCAGAATATAAGATGAAGACGTAGACTTGAAGATTTCTCAAGCTGTGTCTGAGGTTATCCTTGTAACGTTTGAACTTTTCATTCTTTGTACATGGCTTGCTTTTAGTTAACTGAAAAAAATAAATTCAGTAATATTGAGCTGCTTTAAAATTGGAATAAGATGAAAGAAACCTAATTAATCAAATAATTTGGTTGAAGATGCCAAAGAAATGCCAAGAGATTTTAGCATCTGAGGACTACCACTAGGTTCAACAGATCCTCAATATAAGTATGCAGAATGATCCAACATTTGCAATGAAATATATAGCATGATATCACACACACCAGAAAGCTCTGGAAATGTGCTCTACATTTTCCTTTGCATACTGAACTCTTTTGGACTTGGCTGAAGTTGCAACAAGGACCTGGCAGGCTCACAATTCCATTTCTCCCCCTCCATTTCTCAAGCCAAATTCTCCATGGCCTTTATTCATGGAAGCTCTTGTACTCACACCCATTCTGGCAGCCATGTGGCTGGTTTTCAAAAATTAAAACTCACAAGTGAGGAAACTTCCATTCCCAAGAAAAAAGTAAGGGCTTCAGTTGAACAGTTATACAGAGGTGTATAGCACTGAATATGAAAGGCAGTAAAAATGAAGGGAAGGCTATTCATGAATATTCTTTTCAGCTATTTCTATTTCCATAACAATAGTGTTGTCAACCAATTAAAACATTAAAGGTTATAATCCTGTACATAATATGTGACTAACCCCTGTTGATTTCACTGTTAGGGTGGATGTTCAGCCTGAAAAAATTCTTACAATTTCCAGCATTTACCAGACATCCACAAAAGTTGTACGATTTCTCAGTCAACATGCATAGGCTGCAACCCTATTGCAGTTATCAGAAACCTCTGAATTCAGAGGCTTGCTGCCATCCTATGCAGCATAGGAGCAGAGGCAGTCTTCACTCCCCTGTCCTCAAATGATGCATTTTTGACAGATGGAGTTTTTGCCAGTCTAGTGAAGGTGTTTCAGAAGGGGAGGAAAGGAGGCTGGAAAAGCCCCTGGGTGGTTCATATCCTAGCTTTTCTAATCTCCTCCCCTCCCTCTCCACCAAAAGACTCTTTTCCCCTTTCTGAGGTTGTATCTGACCTTGCCGGGCAGTTAGTGTGGTTCTTCCTGAACTAGCTGTGAGAAGGAGGGTGCAGGTTGCGGATTCCCCACTCCAAGGTCAGAACACTGTCTCCTGATGTGAAAACCTGGCATATCCTATGGCCCCTCAGATGCTCTCTAAGCACCACAGGATTGTTCCCTTGTGGGTTCAATCATCTTCGTGTTCTTCAAGCTAGTCCTATGTATGTTTAGATAGAAAAAGAACCTACTGCAACCAGTATGCCCCATCCAGCCATACTAGCACCAACCTGCCTGGGGCATGCTGGGAGCAGCAGGCCTCTTTTTCTACCTAAACATACATAGGATTAAACATTAAAGAAGTGAGCAAGTGGGTTACCTCCTTTCTCTTTTCCCCCCTTTTTATTACAAAGGCCAGTGCTTTTTTGTCATAGAACGCACCAGAATGAAGTTCTGGCACCTTTTTTCAACAGATTTTCCAAGTTTTAAAAGTAACTTTTGAAAATTTGATGTTTGGTCCACGTGGATTTGTATCGCCATGAAGCATAGCAGGTTGGCGGCAAAATAATTAAAACAGTGCATGCAGGCTGCTTGTGTGTCAGAGCCAATGCATGCATACTTCGTCCGCGCTGGTTGTGATGGCGCTGCTTGGCTTGTGATTAGTTGTGTGGTCATGCGCTGAGTGCTTACAGCAGGCGGCGGCTGTTATGTTTCATTACACAACTGACGTGTGTGGGTGTGTGTACAGTGAAAGGTAAATACTACGTGCGAAAGGTAAATAATTTCATGAGTTCCGGCACCCTTTTTCTTACAAAAAAAGCACTGACAAAAACTATGTAGAATATTTGACAAATCCACTCAGAGGAGTGAATGTTGGGATAACAAAGCTTTAATATTAATTGTTTGCAAGTGCTAACTCAAATTCAAAGGAGGAGGGACAGAAGAAAAGGAGCCAATAATTTTGGAAGAAGACGCTTGTTTGGTTATATTATGCATGAATCTTTTGGAACAAGCATGAATTCCAGCTTTTTAAAAAAGGCTGGAGGAACAGAGGAAGGTGCTTGAGCCTTTCATTCAGTCTGCAGTCAATGCGAAATGACAGAATTTAAAGTGTTTTCCCTAATTGCAAGGAACTGAATAGAAATAAAGAATGTTCTAAAAAAATTAAGACTAGATACTGCTGTCTTTCCTTGCTGATGTTGCAAATTCAAGTTAGCAATTTGAACAGTAATCCTTCTTTATAAGATTGTTTGCATTGCTAATTAAAAACTGTTTTATCAGTCCTTATTCACCATAGAATAAGCTGATGCTGTTCCCAATGAATCTGTAGAACTCATACATATTAGTTTGTGCATAGCTAATCTAAACAAGCTTCAAGTATCATTGTATCAGTATCAGTAACCTCACACACAGAGAGTTGCTCTAGCAAACACAAGTCACTGATGAAGTCTAGAAGGCTAAAACCAGCAGGTAGAGATTCTGCTATATTAAAAAGCACATAAATAGCACATAAGTATTACAAATGATAATAAGGGGCAGTTCAATCATTAGGCATAATGAGGCATCCATCTCAGCCAGCAGATGTTGGGAGACAGTAGCAAGGTGTCAGATAAGAGATTTTGTATGCTTCATGACCTGCTCTGTGCTTCCTAAGTTAGCTTAATGCCTTCAGGTGCAAGTGAGGATGCTCCCCCGTTGCCACTGTGAAAGAAAGATTTAACTGCCAGCCCAGTTGGCTTTTGTCCACCAAATGGGCTGCTCTGTTCCTCAGACAGCAAAATATCTTAGGCTGGCCCTGTAATATGCAGCCTCATGAGCACTGTTGCTTGCCAGAACCAAGATGTGCTCTCCCATCCTCAGATCTGGAGCATTATGAACAAGTTACATTGCATTCAAGTTGTTTGTGCAGCTTCAACATAAAGCAAATCTCCATTCTGAATATGAACATTATAGGCTTGCAATAGTGACTACCAGTGCTTTTTTTGTAAAAAAAAAAAAAAAAAAGGTGCCAGAACTTACGTCTTCGAGTCACACTTTTACACTAAAAAAGATTTTCAATTCACCAACTTTTTTTGAAATAACTTGTTTACCTTTTGCACATAGCCAGTCACTCTACACACACATAAACATAATAGTTGCCGCCAGCAGTAAGCACTCAGCACACGACCACACGACCGATCCCAAGCCGAGCTGTGTCCCAAGCCGAGCAACACCCTCACAATCAGCACGGACACACAAGCAGCCCGCATGCACTATTTTAATGATTTTTGCTGCCGACCTGCTATGCCCAACAGGGCAATTCAAAATCACTTGGAAAAATCTGTTGGAAAAAATCCATCAAAAAAAGGTGCCAGAACGCTGTTCCAGTGCGTTCTATGACAAAAAAAGCCCTGGTGACTACTATTGGACATACCTGCAAGATGGATTTAGATAAACAGATGTCAACGAAGACTTAAGAGCAATCCAACAGGTAATATCAGGGATCAAAATAAGGCAGGAGTCAGGAATAGGAGAATGGCTGACACAACGGCTCCCCAACTTTATGTGGTTGGAATACCTGTTTTCATATTGGGGATAATGGCCATAAGCATAATCTGCTGCCTTTGCCCACAATGTCTACTGGTCCGCACCCCATGTAATAAGGGGATGTGTTTGGGGGGAAATGCACAGACAAGGAGGAAATGATTAGGATGATGGTATCAAGATTTAAGAATTAGGAATTGTTGTTTCAAATCAGGGTGAAGGAAAGAAAAGGGAGGAATTGATAGGTGTGAAAGGACGATTTGAAACAAGGGAGTAGAGAGATTTAAAAAGTTAACAAAGAAAATTACTTAGCCCAAAGGAGGGGAGGGGCCAAAATCAGATAGCACAAGGTATGGGGAAACAGGCACATAGGCAGGAGGGCCAAATACTTCCTGATTGTTTATTGACAAGCTGGGCAGAACAAAATGAGCCTATTGTAGCCCACCAGGGACAGGGCTGGATTGGGAAGAAGGGCCGGTGTTGGGGCAGCACGGAGTAGGAGGGTGGAAAGAAGGTAACTCTTGGTACCCTAGCCAATAAGGGGAAAGGAGGAGAGAACAAGCGGCCGGGAGCAGGGTTCAAAAGGGGGATGTGAACATGTGCTCAGGTGAACAGAAAAATGGGAAGGAAACCATTTTTTTTCTGTTCCCTTCATTGTAAAAAAGTTTTAAAAAGAACTCTCTGCATGCCTGGAATATTTTTCTCTTCTGACGGAAAGGAAAGAGTGTTCACAACATAAGGAAAAGATCTATAAAATGGTGGAGGCCCTGGTATGATGGAACAAGTATAACCTGTTTTCTCTCACACAAACACTCTTGCGCTTGAGTGTCGGCAAAACGGATGGCAGGCATGAACATATCTGGTGTTAGTGATATTACTAGTAGCTATCTAATAGAGTCTGGTGATGCGCACATCTTTGCTCTCCATGCAGAAGTAGTTTAGCAGTGGGGAAAGGGGGAGAAATGTGTTCTCCCTTGCACTCAGAATGACCATGTGTACTTCCAGATGAGATTCTAATTGCATCATCTTATTCATGGAATTTGAATCACAAGTTGGAATTAAGATTGCTGGGAGAAATATCAATAACTTCAGATATGAAGATGATACTACTCTAATGGCAGAAAGTGAAGAGGAACTAAAGAGCCTCTTGATACGGGTGAAAGAGGAGAGCGCAAAAGTTGGCTTGAAACTCAGCATTAAGAAAACTAAGATCATGGCATGCAGTCCTATCACTTCCTGGCAGATAGATGGGGAAGAAACGGAGGTAGTGACAGATTTTATTTTCCTGGGCTCCAAGATCACCGCAGACGGTGACTGCAGCCAAGAAATTAAAAGACGCTTGCTCCTGGGGAGGAAAGCAATGGCAAATCTATACAGCATACCAAAAAGCAGAGACATCACCCTGCTGACAAAAGTGTGTATAGTCAAGGCTATGGTTTTCTCAGTTGCAAGATATGGCTGTGAAAGCTGGACCATAAGGAAGGCTGAGTGCCAAAGAATTGAGGCCTTTGAATTGCGGTGCTGGAGGAGACTCCTGCGAGTCCCTTGGACCACAAGGTAATCAAACCAGTCAGTCTTAGAGGAGATCAACCCTGACTGCTCTTTAGAAGGCCAGATCCTGAAGATGAAACTCAAATACTTTGGCCACCTAATGAGAAGGAAGGACTCCCTGGAGAAGAGCCTAATGCTGGGAACAATGGAAAAGAACAAGCGGGACGTCAGAGAATGTGGTGGCTAGATGGAGTCACTGAAGCAGTTGGTGTGAGGTTAAGTGAACTCCAGGGGATGGTGGAAGACTGGAAGGCCTGGAGGAATGTTGTCTATGAGGTCGTGATGGTTTGGACGTGACTTCACAACTAACAACAGCATCATTCATGGAATTGTTTGAGGGATCCAGATGTCACTGTAACCTATTCATAACCCTCCCATATTTTTCCACCACTGCTTCTGACTTTTTTCTTACTAATGAAAATCCACAAAGAAAGAAAAGACTGAACAGTTGCACAATGCCACAATGTAAGCAGTAGGATCCCTCCACCCAGAAGCAGCTCATATTTCGTTGGTGAGGTAATGCTGGTCTTCCTGGAATAAATGCAGTATCTTGTGAGAAGACTTCTGAACTCTGAACAGCAATCATACACCTATGTGTGGGATGGCTGCCACAGAACATAAGCACGCAATCTTCGCCTGGTTACTAGTGTGATTGCTGTATGCAAAATTTAACACTGAAGCTTGGACTTCTAACCACACGGGAACCATTTTTCTGCAATGGCCATGTTATTTTGGCAACAGATAAAGTGAACCAAAATCTATGGTTTCTGCACCAGCCATGCAAAGTTGGCAGCACTGGATTTTTCCATGGTTCTGGGAAATTGATTCCTGGCCTTGACTGCAGTACCATTTCTTTTAGCAAACTGTGAACAGAAAAAAAGAAGGGTTGGCACTGCACATTCACCTTAAGCTATACTTGCACAAGGCTGAAACAGACAGCCATTGTCACACCAGACACAGGCAGTCCCTATCCACTGAACTGATCTGGGACTATAAAGCACATAGCTATCCACACCACCCCTCCGGCAACTCCACAAAATGTTCTGAATTGGCTGAAGCAAAAGGTGGTGTCCCACAGAGTCTGCTATGTAGCCTATACACAAGTTGTGAAAGCCGAGTTGAAACAAGGTGTGCCAGCATAAAGAAAGTTGTTGCTCTACATTCCTTGTGCATTCCAGGCAGGATCGAAACTCCAGCTTGAGTGGCTTTTTCATGACTCCTCACTTACAAGAGCAAACAAAGCAAGTCAGTGTGGTGCAGTGGTTAAGAGCATAGGACTGGGACTCAGACGATCTGGGTTCTAGTCCCCGCTCAGTCATGGAGCCAACTGGGTGACTTTGGGCCAGTCACAGACTCTGAGCCCAACCTACCTCACAGGGTTGTTGTTGTGGGGATAAGATGGAGGAGGAGAATGATGTCAGCTGCCTTGAGCCCATTGTAGGAAAAAGGCAGGATATAAATCGAAAAATAAATAAATAAAGTCACCTCGGGAAGATTAAATTGCATAGTGGAGAAGACAGCAAATTTAAGAACTTCCCAGCTGGATCAGATCAGGGAGCATTTATTCTGTTTCCAGCAGAGGCCAGCAACCAGATATTTCCAAGCACTTGCAAACAGTACATCAACAACAATCAGCATGAGTGGGAAACCTGCAACTCTCTGGATATTATTGGACTGCAGCTCCCATCAGCCCTAGCCAATACAGTATGGCCAATGGTGAAGGATGATTATGTAGGAATGGGTTAATTGTTGCTTTTGCAGAAAATAGCAGGTAGCTGTCTTTTTGGCAGTCTGGCTATTCTCAAAGAAAGCAAGAATGGGGAGAAAAAGATAATTAGCTTGAAAGAATGTTTGCTACTTCCTATCTCATCTTCCCAGTAGTAAGTCGTCCTGAGACGCCGAGGCATGTGGTGACAGGATATAAAAGTTTTAAATAAATAAATAAATAAATAAATAAATAAAATAGTTTATGAAACGGGATCACAGGGCAAAACTGAGTTAGGGCAAGATGACCTGAAGAACTTGTAGCTAGTAATGCACATGCTTAATACTGGCTTATGAATAGTAACTGTCACACCTTGCATAGGTAATGGACTTATTAGCATGAACATGGGATGCATGAATGGGTGGGGGAACATATCAAGGTGTAGTATGATAGAGGTGGACAGAGAAGATGGTGACCTCCTAGAAGTCTACCCAATAGGTGAAAGAGGGAGGGACTATGCGGATGGGATAGGGAATATAAGGAATGTTTTGAGTGTTAAGCGTGTGCCTGCTCTGTGGAACACCCACCGTTGCAATCACGATAATAAACTTAGTGCTGCTTAAATTCATGTCATGAATTTATTTCCTTGAGGAAAAAGTAAAAGAGTGATTATCACAATTATTTATTTATTTACATATATTTATAGGCTGCCTATAATTGCCAAAGCATTCCTATGCAGCTTACAATGTAAAACATACCAAGAGTAAAAACACATTAAAAACCAATTAAAGCACAATAAATTAAACACCTATAAAAACAATTAAAAAGGGCCACAGCAAACAGGCTAAACATTAAACAATTCCTAAAAAGATATGTCCACCTGGCACCTAAAGGAAAATAGAGATGGCGCCAGGCAAATTTCCCTAGGGAGGGAGTTCCAGAGATGGGGAACAGTGGCAGAAAAGGCCCTTCGCCTAGTTGCTACCCTTCTCATCTCCCTGAGGGGTGGTTCTCGTAGAAGGGCCTCCTGAGCTGATCTAAGGGGGCAGGCAGGTATTTATGGGTGCAGATAGTCCTTTAGATAGCCTTTAGGATGATAGAGGTCTAACAACAACATTCAGAGAACCAAGAATTTCCCACCCTGTTGTAAAGGAATAGAAAAAGAAATCCCCACTCATGAGTTCACAGGTAAACAAGGGCATGAGACGAAAAGAAAGGGAATCTTGAGGGAAATAAGAATATTGTGTAAATGTAGGGAAATGAGCAAAGACTGATAGGAAGCAGTCCTTAAGTCAAATTTGTATGTACTGTAAGTTAGATCACATGATTTGTCTTTGTGTGTGTGTAACTTGATATATATTACTTTTTATGCATATAATACACCTATGAAACACTTCCATAGTCCCAATATCCTTCACAGCTGAACTCATCTTGTCTCCCACTCTCCTCTCCAATTGCTGCCCATTTTTCTTGTTTGTACTTTAATTTTCTCAAAATAAATAAAATGCATGTTTTCAGCCTCAGGAAGTCAAAAATAGTATTCATAACTTTTATTATTAATTTGTCAGTGTTTTGAAAGGGTGTTTGTCCTGCAGCCTGATACGTGTAGATTTGCCTGGTCTATTTTCTTGTATGTTTCAGCTGTGAAAAGGAGCAACAAATGGACTAGATAGGTAACGGGAACATTGACTTGACAGGACTAATATAAGGTGATTTGCACAGAGTTACCAGAGTCATCAATTAAAAATTACTACACTACACTGCATTCTGTCCTTTCTTTTTCACTCTTGTGAGGAACCCACAGGAGTTTACATAGCTCCATGTTATTATCTTCACAACAGCAATCTTATGACATAGATTGGGCTGAGAGTTTGTGATTGGTCCAAAGTTGTCCAGTGAGCTCCAAACGTACCTCACAGAGTTGTTGTAGGGAGCAGGAGGAGGAGAATGATGTAAGCTGCTTTGAGTTCTCTTAAAAAAGAAAAAGGTGGGATATAAATCTAATAAATAAATGAATTCATGTGCCCCAAAAGGTGTGTGTAGGGGGACGACGTCTTTCCCTTGGCAATGGGATTTTGTCACTTTTAAGCCTTTAACATGATGCTCCTTGGTGCCTTCTCCTTTTTCAACACTTCCCAGCTACTCCCAAAAGGAGAGATATTGGCTTCCCATATTACTGCCTCAGTTATTACATTTCTAGACAAAGCCCTGTGAAGGTAACTGAATCAGATGGGACGAATGGGGCCATGCAGAAGGATAGGTCTAAGTACTGTTGGTGTTGGCACCCATTTGTTCCATCCTGTTATTCAGCTTCTACAAAATTCATGAAATTTTTGGACTAGTCATATATGCAGTATAGGTAGTCCATAGATTACGAACATTCAAGTCATGAACACATACAAACATATTCTCTATCTTTTCAGTACCTGTAGTTACTTTATTATTACTGTATTCTTATTAAAAGGCTATACTGTATTTATTAATCAAGCACAAACTGCATGACAAACCACTCTGAAACAAATATGCTCACAACCTACTTTTTCCTTGTATTGTGTGAAACCAGTCTCTGACTTGGCCCACATGAGATGGCAACCCATCAGGGTAACCAGTCATGACAGGCTGTCATATCATCTGAATCTAGACTGCTTCCTACAGCAAGCCACCCTGGCAACCATGGCTTGTTCTAGAGGATGGTGATTCCACAATGGGTTGTCAGAACCTTGGGAAAGTGATTTCAGCTTGGGCTTTGGGAGTCTGCTAGTTAGCCACTCATCTGAAGAAAGATGCTGATCTCGGTTCAGTTCAAGTACTCAAAACAAATTCCTGGATTCAGAATTCCTTACTTCTACATGCATTTCTTCTGCATCTGGCTCCAGTTAGTGGAGCTTGGGGTCCTAATAAAAAATAAAGTAGTTTCTGAAAACATTAAGTCTGCTCACCCCTACTGAATGCAGTCCAAATCTGCGTATATAATGAAACATTGTCTCCAATCAGAGCCAGACCTTATTATCAACTTAAGCTGGAGTGTACAGCATGTGGTACTCCAGATGTTGGACTACAGCTCACATCAGGCCTAACCAGCATAGCCAATGGATAGCCATGATGAGAATTACAGTCTGATGTCTGGAAAGCCACAAGTTGTCCACCGCCAGATGTTCTCTCATGCCCAGGACTATAGGCAGTAATCAAATGCCAGTAGCCATTCCAAGGCATTTTTTGAATGGACAGTCTTCAAGGCAACATGATTATGTTAACGGACTTTTTTTAAAAGCAGATACATTTTATAGGAAGGACTCCACAGGCAATGGACAGTGTCTGTTAAGATATCAAATAGTGGAATGAGTGGGTGAAATAAAATGTAAGGTGTTGTAGAAAAAAAGAAAAATCACTTACAAGATGTTTGTTTCCTCTTTTTTGAATCATAACATCTCATGGACCTTTGGAAAAACTCATGTTAGGAAGCAGTTTATTTCTAGTACAATAATATCTGAGTGGTAGAAAATTTAGATCTAATGCTTGCTTTTCTGTAGAAAAATTATGAGCGGAATAAAATGAACATGAAGACAGAATCACAGAAATCAAGGCCATTAGTGAATGTGCTCCACATCAAGCTGCCACAGAGAGTCTTTAGCCAATTAAAAAGGGGCAGGGTACATATTTCCACCCTAGGGACAACATCTGGCAGGTTTAAAAAGTTTCATAATTCTTGGTAAATGAAAAGACAAGCAAACATCTAAGAAAATGAAGGGTTAAGCTATTTGAATGCATCAGGGTTGTACTCAGAAAAACAATTCTTACCATCCCACCTCACTGCCTTGCCATAAACACCTCAAAAGGTGCCTCGGTGTCTGGTGGTGAAGACCAGATGACCCCACTCCATTAGTGGGTAACTGTCAAAGTGTAATCTCTGTGTTTTATAGGCTTGCTAAAGTGCCTCCCTAACCTTGTAAGTTCACATATGTAACCTTTTTATTTACTTACCAGCCTGTTCAAGGTAACTTTAGTTTAGAAGGCCTGTCAAAGGCATCTAATTAGAGTGAAATGTAACTTTTCTTTATGGTGCTGTGACTGTGTATCCAATCACTTTCCTATCCATATCAAAGTATCCAATCACCTTCCTGTGTATTGTATTCACTCCCCTTTTGTGTATTCTATATAACCCTAAGGAAATTAACATGGGGTGTTCCTACTTATGCACCCATGGATCCATGCATTCAATTGTAAATCTATTTGCCCTGACAAGAAACTGATTTCTGAGCCTCTGAATTGCAGATTGGTGTGACAGGGTATTTAGAAGTGTGTGACATGAGTTATTTGTTGATTGATTAAGGTATCCTGTATACTTGAATCACTTTGGAAGGTGTTGTGTATGTTATTTTGTTAGGAGTAGAGATTAGCCAGTGTATTAAAGTGCACTTCAGATTTTCTGCCTTCTCCAGAGAATACAGCTAGTGTCTGGTTTCACCTACAGTTGCTTTAGGAACATTTGGAAGGCTCAACTAGTACTCCTCCCACAGAGAAAAAAGAAGAAACAATATGTAACCTGAACACTCAAATTACAAAAGAAAAATCTGAAGGATTAAAACCTATTAGGATTAAGATGCAGACAATTATATACTACAAGCAGTAAAAATATCTGCCTATTATTATACATACAAATCAGTCCTTACTAAGGACATCTTTGAAATCTCCTCAGTACCAGCCATCAAGTTTGGAACATACCAGCCCAACTGGGAAGCTCATGTCCTGTTTGTTTGAGGCCTACTGGTTAATCAACTATCGATCCTTCCTTTACTGCTTGGAAGCCCCACACGTTTCCTATGCCTTGCTAGGTGAAAGTCAGAATGGTGGGGCAGCAGCAGAGGCTTTTCAGTCTGTCTGTTGGGAGAGGGAGGAAAAAAGCTGGCCCCTCTGGTCTCCCTCCTACCCCTGCACAGATCATCCCATTTTCTCTCTTCCTAAGGTTGAGTTTCCAACCCCAGAGAGGCAGCAAGCCTGGTTCTGTCTGTACTGACCACAAGTGGAGCGGGACAGACCTCTGATATCCCCTTTCAAGCTTGAAGCTTACAAGTACATAAAACTGCAATGTAAGATTACTATCCTGTTCTCATTTACATAGAAGTGAATTAATACAATGGGGAATTTTCTGGTAAATATGAATATGATGAAGCAACACAATTATAATTATATGAAACTTTGAACCTCTAGTTAAAATTATGCGAGTTTGTGATCCTAGCTACAAAATTCCAGAGTATTATGGACATGAAATATACATATAGAAACCAAACATACTGGCAGATTTCTTGACTGATTTGATTTATATCCCATCTTCCTACCAAAGGGAGAAAAAGTGTTCAAGGCCACTAAAACTAATACATTCAAGATAAAAATGAACTTAGTTTAAATTATCATAAGAACAAATAGATTAGGAGGGCAATCATGGTTAGAGATAGTAGTCCTACAACTCTAAGCATTCCTCAGCAAGCCATGCTGGTTTTTCTTTCTAAATGTATAGGATTGCACCTGAAAACACTGTGGGGCAGGGGAACACACCAGTTAGGAAAGAATGAACAGCATCAATCCAACATCCTAGCCTATCTGCCAAATTCCTGCTTGAATAAAAAATATTTACCTGCTGGTGGATGAACAACAGGGAACCAAGCTTTCCTTCCTTAACATGAGGTTCCAGAGCCTTGGGAGAGTCACAGAAAAGGCCCTCTCTCACATCTCCACCAAACATGATGGCAGTGGTGTCAGAGCAAGAAAAGTGCCTCCTGAAGTTCTTGAGAATACTGCCTTTCAGATAGCCTGCTCCTGATTGCACAAGGTTTTGTTTTATGCCATAATCAATACTGTGAATCATCCCAGTAACAGACTGCATCTCATTATCTGCCTCACAAGAAGACTGTAATGTTTTGCCCTGTGACAGGGATCGGCAACCTTTAACATCCAAAGAGCCATTTGAACCCGTTTCCCACACAAAAGAAAACACTGGGAGCCGCAAAACCCTTTTGACATCTAAAATGAAGATATTTGTTTATTTATTTATTTATTAAAACATTTTTATGCCGCCCCATTCGCCGAAGCCTCAGGGTGGCTTACAACAATAAATAAAACCAATAAGTTAAAATATACATATAAAATAATCATAATAATTTAAAACACACATTATAAAATAAGCCGCCCTGGCCAGATAAAATTCAGTGGTATTAACATTTAAAATGTTGCTTAAATAAAAAGGTCTTCGCCTGGCGCCGAAAAACAAATAACGACGGCGCCAGGCAGACCTCTCTGGGGAGCGCATTCCATAACTTAGGCGCCACCGCTGAGAAAGCCCTCCTCCGAGTAGCCACCCTCCTAATTTCTCTCACGGAGGGCTCCCGGAGAAGGGTCTCTCCCGCCGATCTCAGGGGGCGACTGGGCATATATGGATGTAAGCGCTCCTTCAGGTAACCAGGACCCAAGCCGTTTAGGGCTTTATAGGTCATTACCAACACCTTGAATTGGGCCCGGACTTCAATGGGGAGCCAGTGAAGCTGACGGAGAACTGGAGTCATGTGAACATAACGTCCAGTCCCCGTCAGCAGCCTGGCAGCTCTATTCTGAACCAATTGAAGTATCCGGACCGTCTTCAAGGGTAGCCCCACGTAGAGCGCGTTACACTGCATATATAATTTTTTACCTTAATGCTATGTATATCTTCATTATGACTTAGCTGCAGCTCTTGTTCAGTCACTAAAAACTGTTATTTTTAATCTTACATTATAAATTAGTAGGACTCCTTTCATATATTTTGAATAGGAGAACAGCTTCCTGCAAAGTCAAAGTCAGTGCTAAAGGGCTGCATGCATTAAACAGCAAACCCTGTAAGTTCATCAGCAGTAAAAGCAAATGAATCTACCCACGTATCATTAAACGTTTGGTTTTCTTCAGAAACTTTTCTTCAATTTATCCATGGTTGGCCTACAGGGGGAAGTCGCAGATATAGGTGTGTTTAGTGACTGATTAGCAGATAAACAGTCAAGCTATGTGAATCGTGACAAATCCCAAGCGCAACTTTTATCATTCAGAGGAAGGAGATTACATTTGGACAAAGAGAATCTTTTCAGCAGCATTTCATGTAACATGAGAGCCTGCAGGAAGCTTGCTCCACTCTTTGCGTTCCTGACTGGATGCCTCATCATCACCTATTGGTATTTTGTAACTCGAAGCCTCAGTCGCAGATTGGGCGGCTGTGCTGGCACGTGTTTTGAGCGACGGAGCCACAGCAGAGGGATTCAAGAGCCATGTCCGGCTCTGAAGCCGCAGGTTGCCGACCCCTGCCCTTTAGTAAAGCTGGACTTCAACCACATCTAAACAAAAGTTAAACTAAGGTTAGAAGTTGCCCAGACAAAACTATTCAATGTGTACAAATCCTGATGGCCTTACAGAAGGTACAAAAACATTGTACTCTACATAGCTTTTAATAGTTTTTAACAAAGAAATTAATCTCCTTCGTTTTGATGCTCCAGATTTAGCTTTGCTTATTGTTTAAATTGTCATAGTTTTTGTTTTATTGTAAACTACTTTGGGGCTTTGTCAGGTCCATGAGGCAGTCTAGAAATGTTTTTGTAAATAAATAAAATTAAGTATTTGGCTAATATTTAGCTAGAAAGAAAGAGTTACTAAGTCACAAAAGGGCCTGTTTTACTGTGTGCTAGTCCAACATTTCAGAGAGCAGGTCCCTTTCTTCAGGGGCTCTTTACAACACAGAGACATTTGAAAATGATCCTGCATAAAAGCCAGGTGGCACATAGAACACCATGGACAAAATACAAATAAATTAATTTACATTTACAAATTCAGATGAGAGGAATGATCAACACCATAAAAACAACCCTGCAACATTAGAAATGAAAAACCAAACAATCTTTGCTTGCACTATCAATATCTCAATATCTCCTTCAACAACTGATCATTAAGCAAAAGTAGAAAGGCCACAATCCTGTGGGATCCCCACATGGAGAGCTTCCACCCTTCTCACAGTCAGCCTAGAAAGGACCATACTGGTTGTGTCTCTGCGATCAGAAATTGACCCTAATGAGGGTTCAAGAGGTGGAAAGAAGACAAGACTGGAGATGACAGCTTATGCCATATCCAAATGATGCCCCATCATTCCCTCTCCCTCTGCAATGCTTCATTTAGACAGCATTTAACTAGTTGTATACAACCAATATCCAAGACTGTTCCCAAAAACCAAGAGTTATATTTCCACACACAGTTTCCCAAAAATTATCTCTAAATACCACTTAAAACAACATGAAGACACAAACATGAAGACTTTTGGCTCTGGCCTCTTGGCAGAGCAGCAGAGCAGCAGAGCAGCAGAGGCACAGGCTGGGAGAGAGTGCTGAGTGGCCAGGGGACTGGCGGAGGCAAGGTAGGAGCTGGGCAGGGGAGCAGAGGGCCAGGAGCAGCAGAGAGGAAGGGGGCGGGGCCAGAGAGGCCAGGAGAAAGCAGAGGGGCGGGGCCACCGGCCGGAGGGACTGATAAAGTGTCGTCCCTTGTCTGTGTCCCTTAGCTGCGGCCCGGGCTGTCCGGTGACTCCCTTCCCTGAGACACAGAGGTTTGATCGTTTGTTTTTGTTTGTGCTGTGCTGTGCTGTGCTTTGTTTTTCTTCCAATTTAAGTTTATTTTATCCTTGTGAGTGTGTGCGAGTGGGTTTTTGTCTGGGAGAACTGGGCAAGTGAGAGGAACTGCAGGACAAACAAGGCAGGGGACCAAGGTAAGGTCTCAGAAGGGATACCGATGGCAGGCCAGGAGATGGCCTTGGCGGGAGTCACAGGTGTTGCTGTCCGCTGTGACAGCTACGACATGTTCGCCCTTCTCCCCCAGGAGAGGCAGGGATACACTTGCCCTTGGTGCAAGATGGTGACCCTGCTAGAAGAGGAGGTGAGGTGCCTGAGGGCCGAGAGAGCTCTCCAGGCCCCCCCGGAGCAGCCCCCCTCTGGACAGAGGGTTGAAGGAGAGGCCATGGGAGGAGCAGCAGCAGAGACATGGAGGTATGTCACCCACAGGAGGAAGAGGCCAGCATGGCCTCCTCCTTCTCCTGGCACCAATCTGGAGCTGGGAAACAGGTTCTCTCCACTTGGGGAGGCTGGGGCTGATGAGGAGAGGCGAGGGCCAGGGCACGGCCGCCCACCAGCACCGGGAAGGTACGGTGGCGTGTGATTGTTGTTAGGGACTCCCTGCTGAGGGGCACTGAGGTGGCGGTGTGCCGCACCAACCTGGAGACAAGGGAGATTTGCTGTCTGCCAGGCGCATGCATCTGGCATGTGAAGGACAGAATGGAGCATCTTGTTCGCTCCGGGGGTCACCAGCTGCTCCTGGTGATCCATGTGGGCACAAACAACGTGGCCAGACAGGGTGTGGTCTGGATCACCAGGGACTTCGAGGCCTTGGGGAAGAAACTCAGGCAGCTAAAGGCCCAAGTGGCCTTCTTGTCAATCTTACCTGTCCAGGGATTTGGGCCAGGAAGGGACAGGAGGGTCTCCAAGGTGAACGACTGGCTTAGGGTGTGGTGCCAGAAGGAACGCATCGGGTTCCTCGACCATGGCACTCGTTTTCTTGCCAATGGACTTCTGGCAAGGGATGGGTTACACCTCATGAGGATGGGGAAAAGGTCCTTTGGAGATGCTCTAGCGAGCTTCGTTCGAAAGACTTTAAACTGAGCCGGGGGGGGGGGGG
>NW_025335269.1:4429919-4442769 GCF_004798865.1 Varanus komodoensis | reverse complement strand
GGGGGGGGGGGGGGTTCAGGCCCCCCCAGTAACGTGTTTGCACTGGACAAGTGTGCGGGGAGGATCAGGGCTCTGGGAGCAGGGTTTTAGAGATAGTGCAGGGACTGACAGGACTCCTACAGAGAGGGGCCAGGTATCAGGGAGGATGGGAGGAAGGAGGAGGCTGGGGACTCCAAGGAAAGGAAGCGGTAGGAAGGAGTTGAGCTGCATGTACACCAATGCTAGGAGGATGGGTAATAAGCAGGAAGAGCTTATTTTCAGCATGTAAATAGGAAGAAGAACGGGAGACAAGTGGTGGGACCACTAAATAAGGAGGAAGGAGATGGGCTGGATGAGGGCCAATAAACTGAAGCTCAAACCAGACAAGACGGAGGTCCTCTTGGTTGGCGGATCGGGCTTCGGAGAGGGTGGATTTAACCTAGTCCTGAATGGGGTTGCACTCCCTCTTAGGGACAAGGTTCGCAGCTTGGGAGTGCTCCTCGACCCGGAGCTTTCATTGGAAGCTCAGGTGACAGCGGTGGCGAGGAGCACTTTCCTTCAGCTTCGGCTGAGTCATCAGCTGCGCCCCTACCTGGAGTACGACTGCCTGGCGACAGTGACACACGCACTGGTGACTTCCCGTCTGGACTTCTGGAACACACTTTACGTGGGGCTACCCTTGAAGATGGTCCGGATACTTCAGTTGGTTCAAAATAGAGCTGCCAGGCTGCTGACAGGGACGGGGCGTTATGTTCACATGACTCCAGTCCTCCGTCAGCTTCACTGGCTTCCCATTGAAGTCTGGGCACAATTCAAGGTGTTGATTATGACCTATAAAGCCCTAAATGGCTTGGGTCCTGGCTGCCTGAACGAGCGCTTACGTCCGTATATGCCCGACTGCCCTTTGAGATCTGCGGGAGAGTCCCTTCTCCAGGAACCCTCCATGAAAGAAATTAGGAGAGTAAGTACTCGGAGGAGGGCTTTCTCTGCGGTGGCGCCCAACCTATGGAATTCACTCCCCAAAGAGGTCCGCCTGGCACCATCGTTACTGGTTTTTTGGCGCCAGGTAAAAACCTTTTTATTTAAACATCATTTTAATTGTTAAAACATATGACCTGGCCAGGGCAACTTCTTCTTCCTTCTCTTTTCTCCTCCTATATTATTTATTTACTTATTTTATACTGATAATTTTAATTTTATATTATTATGTTTGTAACTCAGTGTATTTTTTGTATTTTTGTATTTAATGGTAATTTATTATGTTCTATTGTATTTCAATGTATTTTATTGTGTTGTAAGCTGCCCCGAGGCTTCGGCAAGGGGCGGCATAGAAATGTTTAATAATAATAATAACAACAACAACAACAACAACAATAATTCAAGGTGTTGGTGATGACCTATAAAGCCCTAAACAGCTTGGGTCCTGGTTACCTGAAGGAGCGCTTACATCCATATATGCCTGCCCGCCCCTTGAAATCTGGGGAGAGGCCCTTCTCCGGGAACCCTCCGTGAAAGAAATTAGGAGGGTAAGTACTCAGAGGAGGGCTTTCTCTGTGGTGGCACCCAATCTATGGAATGCCCTCCCCAGAGAGGTCCGCCGGGCGCCGTCGTTATTTGTTTTTCGGCGCCAGGCGAAGACCTTTTTATTTAAGCATCATTTTAATTGTTAACAGTATTTGCTTATTTATCTGGCCAGGGCGACTTCTTTTATATTGTTATTTATTTTATATTTTTATGTTATATTTTATATTGTTTTTATTGTAATTTTTATTATGTTGTAAGCCGCTCCGAGGCTTCGGTGAATGGGGCGGCATATAAATGTTTTAATAAATAAATAAAGGAGATCCAGTGACTGATATGAGGGAACAGGCACAGATGCTAAATGACTATTTTGCCTCTGTGTTCTCCCCAAAGCAGGATGGGGGATATCCCCATAGGAGATTAGATGAGGGTGGGGACTTAGGGGCACAGATTAGAGTCACCCCCCCTTGAAGTCGAGGGGCTCCTCAGGGCATTGGACATTCCAAAGACACCAGGCCCTGACGGGTTATACCCGAGAGTACTTAGAGAGTTGGCAGGGGTTCTCTCACGCCCACTGGCCTCCATTTTTGAGACCTGGAACGGATGAAGTTCCAGAGGACTGGAGGATGGCATCAGTGGTCCCAATTTTCAATAAGCATAGTAGAAAGGACATGGGGAATTATAGATCGGTTAGCCTTATGTCCATTGCAGGAAAAACAATGGAGAGGCTCATAATAGAGAGAGATCTAGTGATGCTAGATAGGGAAGGGAGGCTAACAGCCACACAACACGGCTTCCGCAAAAACAGGTCCTGCCAGACAAACCTTGTGGAATTCCATGACAAGGTTTCGAGATGGCTAGATGGAGGGGATGCAGTGGATGTGGTATACCTGGATTTCAGCAAGGCCTTTGACAAAGTGCCCCATGATATCCTGGTGGAGAAACTGAGGAGTTTTGGGATACACTAAAGCACTGTCCAGTGGATTAGGGCATGGTTGACTGACCGAAAGCAGAAGGTAACCATTAGCGGGAAATCATCGGGATGGAGGCCAGTGACAAGCGGGGTCCCCCAGGGCTCCGTCCCGGGGCCGATCCTGTTTAATCTTTTCATTAACGACATGGAAGAAGGGGTGAACAGTCTGCTGATCAAATTCGCAGACAACACTAAAACTGGAGCAGTGGCCACAACTGAGGAGCAGGTACTCCAGATCCAAAAGGCTCTGGACAGACTATGGAAGTGGGCAGGAGACAACAGGATGGCGTTCAATGTGGATAATTGCAAGGTCCTGGGGCATAGGAATGGGTGTCTTAAGTATAGGTTAGGTGACAAGTGGCTGGAGAGCAGCACTTGTGAAAGGGACCTCAGAGTACTGGTTGACTGCAGACTAAACATGAGTCAGCAGTGTGATGCGGTGGTCAAGAGGGCGAACGCCACCCTTGGTTGCATAGCCAGAAGTGTGGCTTCGAGATCAAGAGAGGTATTACTACCACTCTACACGACTCTGGTGCGCCCGCAATTGGAGTATTGTGTTCAGTTTTGGGCCCCTCATTTCAGAAAGGATATAGCCAGGTTGGAATCAGCGCAGCGTAGGGCCACAAGGTTGGTGGCCAGTTTGCGGGGGATGCCATATGAGGCGAGACGGAGGGAACTGGGTTTCTTCAGCCTGGAGAAGAGGAGACTCAGAGGGGATCTGTTGGCGACGTACAGGTATGTGAGGAGATGTCACATGGAGATGGGTAGAGACCTGTTCTCCCCTGCAGAGGATGGCAGGACATGCTCCAACGGAGCAAAACTCAGGGAGCCAAGGTTCCATTTGGATGTCAGGAAGCACTTCCTGACAGTCAGGACCCTGAGGGTGTGGAATGGGCTTCCATGAGAGGTCGTTGAGGCCCCATCAGTGTGGGTGTTCAAGGATAGGCTGGAAGTCCACATGGTGGGCATGTCGTGAGTGGAGCCGGCTGGTGCCGGAGGTCAGACTAGATGGCCCAGGAGGCCCCTTCTGACTCGCTCTGTTTCTGTTTCTAAATAATACAGAAAAGGAGCAACTTGTAGCAAAAGAAGGAGTGTTAACGTCTCATTCAGCCCTCCTGCACAGTTCCAAAATCCACTTAATGTTAATTTCTTAACAGCATTTTTAATACTCATAATGTATTCTTTTCCCACTGCCCAAAATTTCACATCAAAACCAATGAGTTCTCTCAAGATAATGTTGTGTCAAGGGACCCTTCCCCACCATTCCTAAAGTTAATTAGTTAAATATAAAGTTATTATATTCTCAGTCACATTTTGTTATTTTATTTTTGATTATTTGTGTATTTGTTTATTTATAATGTAAGCTCTCCTGGGACATTTGGATTGTGTAGGACAGGATAAAAATATTCCAACTAAATAAATAAATGCCTGTTCACCTACAGTATCTTGAGAAAACAATGTTACATTATGTAAATTACTCCCCGTCCTACTAATTCCAATTGGCCTTTTTTCTTGGTCATTATATTCCACTAGGCAGCAAACTTCTGAGGCTCAGTTTGTTACAGATGAAACATAGTGAGCGCACCACACAAATTGCAGATTGTGAACAAGGCCTGAATGAGACACAACCACTTAGTAGTGCTGCTGGATTAGTGTAATATGATCAGATTTCTTCTTTACAATGGTCGTGCCACACAACTACCACACAACAGCTTCAAGTGCAATTACTTAAGCATTTTATTGGAAACCAGTACAGAACATTTTAAACACTAGAAAACTCCATGCCAAGTAAAACAGAAAAGAAAGATACTGGTATACTTATTATAATGTGTAGGATCTTCCAATGTATATTTTAATCCTTTGTGGCCTATTCATTATACTAATAAAGTAAAGCTGTTCCTGGGACTGAACCTCTTTAGACTACTATTAGGAGATTAATATTAAAATGTCCCTTTTCAGGAAATGAAAACAGAAAACAAAGTCAAAGCAATCATAATTTGCTGAACTCCACTTAAATCTTTACTTACTTCAGTGTTAGCCCAGAACTCCCACAGCTAACATCCAGGTCATCCTCTTAACTATACTGTTGTACATAAGCCATTGAAAAAATGTTACCAAACTAGATTTTCTAGTTAACACCAACAAATTGGACCAGCCCCACAAACACTTCCTACCCAATGGAAATGGTTCATACCTTGACAGGAATAGATAGACACGTGCTATTTATACCAACAAGTAGATCCCAACTGAGTACAATTATGTTAACTCCTACACATTAAATTAAAGCTAATATTTATGCAAGGCAATCAAAATAAATGAGTGGAAACTGGAAATGATCCGCAGTAATAAATAAAAACTAGCCTTGGCATCATTTGCCTTCACAATGCATATCTTAATGCCCATTGCTTAGGATTGCATTATCTCAAAGCAACACGTGTCAGTACATTCAATAAATAATTTATCACAGGCCAAAGTTTCTAATACTCATCTATTTATCTCTTGAAACAAATTCCTTACCTTAATGGAAAAGACAGTTTCATACCTTATCATAAATCCATGGGACAAGAGTAGGTAGATTAGGAATACTATATTCTAAAATTCAACCTGTTGATCAGCCTGCTTTTCTCCAGATTCACCACCTGCCTTCTAACAGCACCTATGTATGAAACAGCTTTCATTCTCTGAGCTTCCTCCATCACCTGAAGTACTTTTACATCCTAGCCTATTTTAAGATCTGAGGAGCACTGGCAGAACAGCTTAACAATGGTGAACAGCTCTGAAGGATTATTTAGAACTGGGACTCATAGCCTTTGTTTTCAGTCCTTTGCAGTGCTTCACTGGGGTTTAATCTCTTTTTAATTAAAAGCTGATTTGCTTGCCTCTGTGTTCTAAAAATATGTAGCTGTTCTTTTATATATAGTCCTACAATATTAATTATAAACATTCATACAGTTGTAGGAATTGATGAGATCTCTGCTGTACATAGGTTAGAACTGCATTCTGATACGTAAACATGCTAAGCCTCTCACAGTTGCGAAACAGCCAAAATCAACAGCCAAGGCTTTGTCTATTCAGAAGCAAGTCCACTGAGTTCATTGTTCCAGGTTAATGGGTACAAGATTGCAGCTTTAATGTATTTACACTCCAGCTACAACTGCTAGGTTGTACAGAAATAGCTGAACATTCTTGAAGCACTAGATCTAAATCTGATTAATTCCTAGATTAGTGAACACCTGGAGACCCTATGTACCTCACCCTAGGTACTATGGAACAAGGGCACACTGTAAATGTAATAAATAGGACTGCAGTTTTAGGATATACAGCTTGAATCTTATGTACACAGACTTGGAAGTAAACTGTTCAACTTAGTGGTATTTTTTAAATAAAGATGGATAGTATAAGGCAGTGCACAAGTTCAATACTGATAGTTCTATAGTACTGTTAGCTTTATTTATGAATAATTTCAAAACCTTCCTGAGAGGTCAGGTATCCATTATTCCAGCTTCTTAACTTGAAGCACCTTGTCAACATTTATATGTGCTGTACCAATTTGTTATTGCTTTGCTATTTCTTCTAGCTGAAACACTTAAAATGTAGATATAATTGTGCATAAAATACAAATGCGATGGATAATACGGAGAAGTGCCACCAGGGAAAGGTACAACATAATGCATGCCCTTTATTTCAGACACTACTGCTTCAGAGGAATTCTGTTTTTGTAATGTTAATGAACAACTCTGGACAGATCTGCACTTAGGAATGCTGAGTATGTGGCTAGTCCAGAAAGAGTCCTACAACTCTTTATTTTAGAAGCTTGCAGACATTTTGTCTAAACTTGTATATGGTTGTAAGGTAAAGGTAAAGGTTTCCCCTTGACATTAAGTCCAGTCATGCCTGACTCTAGGGGGCGGTGCTCATCTCCATTTCCTAGCTGAGAGAGCCAGCATTTGTCCACAGTCTCTGTGGTCATGTGGCTGGCATGACTAAACACCGAGGTGCACGGAATGCTGTTACCTGCCCACCAAAGTGGTACCTTTTTATCTACTTGCATTTGCATGCTTTCGAACTGCAAGGTTGGCAGGAGCTGGGACAGAGCAAGGGGAACTCACCCAGTTGTGCAGATTCGAACCAGCGACCTTTCCATCTACCAGCCCAGCAGCACAGCAGTTTAAACCACTGTGCCACCTGCAGTCCCGTATATGGTTGTACCTGGAGCCAATGTAATGTACCTGGATTGTACCTGGAACCATTATGCATATCTGATTGGTGCTAGTGCTAGCCAGTATGAACTGCATTACACTAGCTATACAATTCCTATTAATTCCAATAACTCGAGAGGGCAGGAGGGCAGAAAAAATATTAGGAATGCTCCTGCAGTTACCCTACAGGTTGGGGTGAGGTAGGACTGACTCATTTCCTTGTATGGCACGATACTGATGTGTTTTACAGCTACGTGACAGAAATACAGCAAATGAAGCAAACCTTATCTCCTTATTGCCAATCCCCGCCCAGTAGCTCTGTATCTCATCCAGTTGCTAAACTAAACTCCAAAGCAAAAATATGGTGCCCTTCCCGTCAAATGAAATCGAATTATTTAACACCGAGCATTAGGTTATTCAGCCAAGCTTATAACCAAATGTTTACAGAACAGCAAAAAGATCCATGGGTGCGAGGCCCCTTAAAACCGACAGCAAACGTCTGAAATTGAGGCTGAACGTGTACAAGCGCGCGTTTTCCACGAACAGCCCAATTTGGCTACGCCTCGTTGCTTTTGAATGGGGCCAGAAACAGAAGGAGGGGCCGGCAGTCGAGGAGACATAAAAGCAGGTGTTGTAATCTACAAGCGCATGCGCACTGAATCGCGGAACTGGCCCTGTTGGTTGAGCACGCGCAGTGAGCGTCCTGAGCGTGAAGCTTTTTTGGATTTTTTTTTTGTTGATGCAATGCGGCGCAGGCGCGCTTCAAACCTGCCTGTCAGAGGTTTCCGGGGAGTTACCGCTACTCTGGGTAAGTGTTAAACGAGCAGGTGGGGGCTGCCTGAATTAGAAAGCCGCGCCTTTCCAAGCGGGAGGATCGGTAGAATCTGTGTTCCCTTCGCTCTGCCCAACATAAAATTCCGGGGAAGGGGAGTTTCACTTCTCGGGTTCAGCAAAGGTGGATGAGGTCGAGCCTGGGTATTTAGCGGTAGTCCTCACGAGGTCAGGCTTCTTGAGGATTCCAGCAGCCTGTGTTGGGAAATCTTTTCTTCAGGAGGGATGTGTGAGTGCTAGATCATCTCTTTTCTGTAGGCTCGATTTTTATTTGTTACAGGGGAACCGGGTGGTGGTGGGGGAATGCCCCTGAGAGCTTTTTCTTCTTGTTCCCCTAGCAACTAAAGATTGGGGGATAGGAATGCTGGTAGAGTATTTTTCTTTTTCCAATGCATGTGTTTATTTAGCTTTCTTTATTTTCACCACATAAAGTTTTATTCATTTTCCCATTATCCATTATAATAAAAACATAGATACATTTCTGTAAATCTAATGTGACAAAATAAGTATTTGTTTTTTGTAGCAACACATTATTGACATAATAACAAAAACACTACTGCTGATACTTTTGAGGCTTACCTTCTAATCTGCAAAGCTAAGGGTGCAATCCTGTGCAACTTCAGATAGATGAAAGTACTACAACTCCTACCATTCTGGCTGAGGAATGCTGGGAGTTGTGGGACTTTCTTTCTAAATGTACATAGAGTTACAACTTAACCCTGTTATCATCAACAGGGTTTAAGCACATTTTATTTTGCACAGGATTAGGGTTAGGATTCAAATCTGAGAGATCAAATTAGACATGGCACTACATATGACAGTATGAAGATTTTCATATTTTTCAGATATGTTTTGCACCCTAATATTTGAATACTTCTGCATTCTTACTTACGAATCTAATGTGTGATTTGCAGAAGTTGACAGAAGCAAAAGTAAAAATGATGGGCATCTGCCAGCACAAAACCAGTTGTTATCAGTGTACATCTTCATGGATAAAGGCTTGTCCCCTGCCCCCCTCTGGGGATGCAAAAATTAGTACAAATAAGGTTTTGTCCAGCTGATAGTACCATCTTTCTTGTTGGTTCTTCTCAATCCCTCAGCAACATTTCACATTTTGAGACACCAGACCTTGCTGAGTCACTTGGAAAACTATGCTGGCATCCGGTCAAGGAATATAGTGAGGCATTCATTGTGAACATGGGAGATTGATAAGGAATATGCAGTTAACCTTGGAATTCACTGCCACAGGAGGTAGTGATGGTCAGTAATTTGGATGACTTCAAAAGGGGGTAGGACAAATTCATGAAGGAGAAGGCTATCAGTGGCTACTAGCTTTGCTGACTGTGTGCTACCTTCATTAGCAGAAGTGCCCTCCCTGTGTACACCAGTTGCTGAGGCACTTGGACAAGTGGTACTCTTGCACCCATCCTATTTGAGGTATCCTGTGAGCAACTGGTTTGCCACAGTGTGAATGGAGTGGGCTGATCCAGCATGGCTTTTCTTAAGTTCCTAGGTTTTCTAGCACAGAAAGTAGAAGAAAGGAAAGCTGCTTTTCTTTGGCTCAGTACACTTTGCTAAACATTGTAATTGCACAAATTCTTTGTTATTATACATGAAATCGAACAGAGCAGATGCGAGAGTAGGGAACCAGGAGATCAGATTGCATGTACACCTTAACCTTTCTGTAACTATCTTCAGTACTCTAAAACTAGATAAAATGCATCATTTGTTGACTCAGATAAAGGTGATTGGCATTATCCTCATAAGGGATTAATTCTATATTTTTGTGTTGCCAGGATTATACTATGCTTACTTTCAGGATGGAATCCATCACTTCCTCCCATTATGCCTGGAATATCACTTTAGGGTTAGGATAAATGTATCTCATAATTGCATATCTGAGAGGCAGAAGCAACTTTCTATAACAGGTCAAAGTTTGCCCATCCACACTAGATCAGGGATCTCCATTGTGATGCCGGTGGGATCCAGTGAACCAGCCAGATTCTTTGACCCTCCTGATTTTAATTTATTTTTAAAGATTTCTTGGAAATACAGACTCACAAAGTATTGGGAACTACTATATTCACTTGTCCCAGTGTACATTTATATTTATACAGCTATTTTGATCAAGCCTATTGACATATATTTAAGTAATACAACTACATCATCACTTTATAATACACTTACTGGTTTTCTTAGGAAGGATAAATTTTGGTGGATTATTAGAAAAGGAAAAAACACTAGCTGTTGTAGTAACCAAACATGTGTTATAATACATCAGATTTACTTGAAACTAGACATGTAAGTATTGTTTGTTTTGAATGTACACTAGCTGAGCCATAAACCTGAGCATCATATCATGTTGAAAATCGGAGTTGAAGAAAAATGTGGTAACCATCCATTCTCACCCACTTTTTTAAAAAATTAGTTACATAAACACACACTTGCTGCTTGAATGCTTCATTGTACACCAAATGTATGTTTAAAAAGCTGCTTCCACCATACTTGAATGTTGCATCTGTCTTCCCCTTCAGAAGAACTTCAAAAGTACTGCTCCTGAATTGTCCAACTGACTTCTGCAGTTGGCTGGTGTAATGAACCTGCATAGGCTCTAGTTGCTTCTATAGCAAGGGTAACATGGCTTACACACATTCTCCTTCTGAGACTGGAACAAGTACTTCTGGCCTGCTGAGGAATTTGCTTGGACTGGTGCCTATTAATTAATTAATTTTTCAATTTGTATGCTACTAATGCACCTGAAGGGACCCTTACTTTGATTTGTACTTGGTTTGAACATTTTACCCCTCTTTGCTTGGGGAGCCCTTGTGATATTTCAGACACTCCTAGCAATGTTGATCTGGAATCAGAATGTTTTCTGTCAGTTAGGTTTTAAAGCTGAATAATCACTTAGTAGATTTTAAATGGAACAGTGAAGCCTAGTGATTAATCTTTTATTTATAATCTATCTTGTTTCCATGCTACAGGCACTTACTGTGGAACTATTGAGTTTCATATACTTTGACTAAATTGTCTTCATTGCTAATATCTGTATTGTATATATTCTGAAATGATGTTTGGGGTAAAATGAGCTTGAACATTTCATTATACTATTTCTGTAGTGTCCTTTGAGATATGACTGTATCTGCATTAAGACTGCTCTAAAATGGAGGAGACGAGCAGGGAGGCAGTTGCAACAGCTGTACAAAGGGTGGCTGGGATGCTCCAGCGGCCAGACCAACTGGATAAAGTTGAACAATATCGTCGGAGGGAAGCACGGAAGAAGGCTTCTGTGGAAGCTAGGCTGAAGGTAGGAACTCTTAATGCTTCGTCTATATTATTTCAGTTAAGAATATACTGTGATGGTATAGAACAGTGATGGCGAACCTTTTAGAGACCGAGTGCCCAAACTGCAACCCAGAACCCACTTATTTATCACAAAGTGCCAACATTGCAATAAAACTTGAATACTGAGGTTTTAGTTTAGAAAAAAACAACTCATACATTAACATCTTTTGTCTTAAAAGAAAAACACAATAACAGAGAGAAGGAGCCATGTTCATGTTCAGCACCCCCAAGTCAGGGATGCCAGGCTTGCTTGCGCCTGGGCGCGCACACTCCCTCCCTCCCTCCCTCCTCATCCCCTGTTGTGCCTGATGGCTCGACAGAGACGTCGACTTGCGAGAAAGTGAGAATCAGGCATTGGAACAAGGGGACTTATACTTGGGGCCCAGTAACCAAACGGCCCCTCTGCAGCCTGACTCTGGGACCACTGAGCAAATAGCCTCCCCACAGCCTAACTATGAGGCTTCTGAACGGGTGGCTTCTCCTCATCCTGACTCTGAGGTGCTTGAACTAGTTGCCCCCCACCCCCCGCCTCCTGACTCTGAAGCTGCTGGGCAGAGTTCAGGAGACCAAGAAGAGGTAACAATAAATTTGACTGATGCTCAACTTAGGAGGAGTTTACGACATTTGGAACAATTGAGAAGACAGGACAGAGGTTTGTTCCACCCACGAGCGGAAAGACGTGACAGGAAAAGCTAATCCCACGTGGGCTCCTCAGATACTTCAGAAAGGAGGGAGCAACTGCATTGCTAGGAGCTCCCCGTTAGAGCTTATCTGTTGCATCGTAAATCTTGTAGAAAGTAGCAATAAAAGTCTTTAGTTTTATGGTCGACTGCTGTGTGAGTTAATTAGAGACGTGAGTTATGACCTCACGACACTCCCAGACCAGCTACTGGGAATGCCGCAGGAGCTTTGGCGGCACTTGAAAGTTTACCGGAGGGGCAGAATGAGGGGGGGAGGGGAGAGACCTAAAGTAAAGGTGAGGCGTGCCTATTGCTGATCCTTTCCACCCTTCCATTGGGATCTCGAGATGCCCCCATGGCGCTGCCAAGCCTTGGTGAGTGGGGTCGGGTTGGGAGGGGGTCCTCTCCACGTGCCCACTCCTCCTGCTTCGCTGCAGTTCCACCCTCCACTTTTCCTCATTTTGTCCTCAAAGAACACCAGCCAATTTGTCATCCTAATCAAAAGCTGTGTCATATAGCAAATAACAAGGGAAGAAGACACTGCCATGCAGTGAAAGGTAGCGGGAGACAGAATATTTTCCTCCCTTCCTTAAACTTCACTATCTTGGGGATAGCTTTTATTACCCTTTGGGGAAATCAAAAGAGTCCTAACAGCAATTTTATGCATGTCTACATTGAAGTACTGTGAAGTCAAATGGGCCTTAGGAAGCCTGAGCAACAACAAAGTTAGTGGAGACAACAATATTCCAGCTGAGCTATTCAAAATCCTAAAAGATGATGCAGTAAAAGTACTACACCAATATGCCAGCAAATTTGGAAAACTCAACAGTGGCCACAGGATTGGAAAAGGTCAGTTTATATTCCGATCCCAAAGATGGGCAATGCCAAAGGATGTTCAAACTACCGCACCATTGCACTCATTTCACACGCTAGCAAAGTTATGCTCAAATTCCTACAAGGTAGGCTTCAGCAGTACGTGGACCGAGAACTACCAGAAATACAGGCAGGGTTTCAAAGAGGCAGAGGAACTAGAGATCAAATAGCCAACATACATTGGATCAAGGAGAAAGCTAGGGAGTTACAGAAAAACATCTACTTCTGCTTCATTGGCTATGCTAAAGCCTTTGATTGTGTGGATCACAACAAATTGTGGGAAATTCTTAAAGGAATGGGAGTACCAGACCATCTTATTTGTCTCTTGAAAAACCTATATGCGGGTCAAGAAGCAACAGTGAGAACTGGACACGGAACCACTGATTGGTTCAAACTTAAGAAAGGAGTTCGGCAAGGCTGTATACTGTCGCCCTGCCTATTTAACTTAT
>NW_025335269.1:4349994-4429819 GCF_004798865.1 Varanus komodoensis | reverse complement strand
GATGCAGGTGAAGGAGGAGAGTGCAAAAGTTGGCTTGAAACTCAACATTAAGAAAACTAAGATCATGGCATCTGGTCCTCTCACTTCCTGGCAAATAGATGGGGAAGAAATGGAGGTAGTGACAGATTTTATTTTCCTGGGCTCCAAGATCACCGCAGATGGTGACTGCAGCCAAGAAATTAAAAGACGCTTGCTCCTGGGGAGGAAAGCAATGGCAAATCTAGACAGCATACTAAAAAGCAGAGACATACCCTACCAACAAAAGTGCGTATAGTCAAGGCTATGGTTTTCCCAGTTGCAAGTTATGGCTGTGAAAGTTGGACCACAAGGAAGGCTGAGCGCCAAAGAACTGAGGCCTTTGAATTGTGGTGCTGGACAAGATTCCTGCGAGTCCCTTGGACTGCAAGGAGATCAAACCAGTCAGTCTTAGAAAAGATCAACCCTGACTGCTTTTTAGAAGGCCAGATACTAAAGATGAAACTCAAATACTTTGGCCACCTAATGAGAAGAAAGGACTCCCTGGAGAAGACCCTAATGCTTGGAACAATTGACGGTAAAAGAAGAAGGGGATGGTAGAGAATGAGGTGGCTAGATGGAGTCACTGAAGCGGTCGGTGTGAGCTTAAGTGGACTCTGGGGGATGGTGGAGGACAGGAAGGCCTGGAGGAATGTTGCCTATAGGGTCGCGATGGGTTGGACATGACTTTGCAGCTAACAACAACGCTGAAGTGCATTCTGTTGATTTCAATGAGGTTTATGCTGAAATAAATGCAGTTAAGCAGCGCATTGAGGCGGAAGATTTTATGGGCAAACACCATTCCATCAGATGCAGCTGAATTTTAATACCTGAAAAGACATGATTTTAATGCCACAATATACCGATGATGTAACGTGCTACATAACATCACAATCTGTTTTTGCAATAGTAAATTATCATAGTTACCATTTGTGGAAATCAGAGCCCTTAATTTGGGCATTGAGGGATATTTCCACTTTTCTTTTTGCCTACTTAATAAATTTTGCTTTGAATTTTTCAGGTTTTTGGCAAGTTTAATTACAATGTCTTGATTTCTCCCCTTGGCCATCTGCAACTTAGCACTCCGAACCCTGTTGTGCAGTTTCCACTTGGTGCACATTTTTAATTTCAGCTGGGTTTTAAAAAGGAGAAAAAGGGAAGAGAGACATGGGGGAGAGAGGAAGAGGAGGGGGAAAAAAGGGAAAAGTGAGGTGGTTCTTCATTGGTGTGGTATGTTCCATTTTTTGTTGGTTTAGGTCTTTTATTTCATATATAGTTTGAGGAATAAATGCCAAATAGTTTGATATTTTGCCTCATTCTTTAACGTAATATAGAATATCTTTTCATGGGCTGACAGTGCTAGGAGGTCTTGAATCCAAGTGTCTGTGATTGGGATAGCTTTAGATTTTCAGTTTTACAGTTTCACCATCAGTGATGCTGTGGCACTAGCTAATAGTCAGAGGAGGGATATTTGGCTCACTAATGTATGCACATCTACTACAAGTGAACTGGCTTTATATATGTTGGATTAGTACTTAGTTTGATACAGTGACTCCTTCAGGCAAACTTGCATAGCTACCACAGTTGGACACATTTTGTCAACCCTGTCTGAGTGAAGACATGCCCATTAGCACTCTCTGCCATGGTTTACCTGTGTAGATTCCTTATGGAGGGTCATGTCTAGTCCCTTCTTCTGAGCAGGGATGCCCCATAGACTGGGAAGGAGGAAGGTATATAATTGTGTTTTCAGCCTACTATTCTCCTGTGGCTTCAGGCTGTATAGAATGTAAATCTATACTTTGGTCAGGGTTACTGTTTGCTGTTTGCATCTTTCTGTTTGCTGAAGATGCTATGGTGGGTTTCAATCACAGTGATATATTAAAATTAATCCATATATTAAAATAACCATGTGATCCACATATCTAGGGTTCCCTTGGTATGCATCCTAGGTTTCAGGTGTCTAGATCTCACAATCTTACCACTGTGATGCTGATAGAGAAACAGATAGGGATGATATCACTACAACAATAATCTGTGTCATTAGAGTTTCTTGTTAGTTGCAGTGTAAAATGAGCTAACTCTTAAGCTTGTACTTCAGGCAGCAATCCAGTCACAGCTGGATGGAGTCCGAACAGGTTTAAGTCAACTGCACAATGCATTGAATGATGTCAAGGATATTCAGCGTTCTTTGATTGATGTCAATAAAGACTGGCGGCAAAGCATTAATACCATAGAAAACCTCAAAGATGTTAAGGATGCTGTAGTTCAACATAATCAACTGGCAGCTGCTGTGGAAAATCTCAAAAACATTTTCTCAGGTATGAGTCTACAATATATGGCCCCATTCTGAGGGAGCCATAGAACCACAATACTATAGTGGAATTGTCAGAGGTACTATTAAAGTTGCCCTGGCATTATATATGCTATGAGTTCATTTGTAACTATGGCCCTGAAATCAGGATTATGTGAAATAAATTTGTTTACTGTATTTTATTTTTGCCTTTTAATTCTTAGTGCCTGAGATAGTTCAGGAAACTCAAGATTTGATTGAGCAAGGGGAATTGCTACAAGCCCACCGGAAGCTGATGGATCTGGAGTACTCCCGAGATGATCTGATGTATGAACAGTACCGTATGGACAGCAAAAACACTCATGATATGAACCTAATTGACAACTATTTTGGAGAAATGCAAATACTTTCTGAAGAGCTGGCCAAGCAGCTCTGGATGGTCATACAAAGAGCTCTAGTCACTGTCCGTCGAGATCCAACTTTGCTGGTTTCAGTTATTAGAATAATTGAGAGGGAAGAAAAAATAGACAAGCGCATGCTTGATCGGAAAAAACAAACTGGGTTCATCCCCCCAGGCAGGCCTAAAAGGTGGAAGGAGATAATGTTTGGTGTATTGGACAGAACTGTCATCACTAGGATTGAAGGCACTCAAGCAGACACCCGACAATCTGACAAAATGTGGCTTGTTCGCCATCTGGAAATCGTTCGCAAGTATGTCCTCGATGATCTGGTGGTGGCTAAGAATCTTATGGATCAATGTTTCCCACCTCATTATGAAATTTTCAAAGAGTTTCTAGGCATGTACCAGAAGGCATTGTTTTTGCGCATGCAGGAATTGTCTTCTGAAAATCTGGAAGCAAATGAAATTGTTAGTCTTTTGACATGGGTTTTAAACACTTATAAAAGGTAAGTAACACAAAGGAACACATGGTTTTAATTTGATTTATATAGTGGTGGATGGGTGTGAATGTGATAGTCCTATATACCAGTGATCCACAAGTTATTACCTTATGACTTGCTCATTAACCCTGTTTCTAGTGAACCAGATCTTTTATTCCAACCTTTCTCAATCTTTTTTCCCCTTGGAGGAATCCTTTAAATAATTTTCATGTCTCAGGGAACCTCTGAATAAAAAATAGTATAAAGGTAGGGCTCTGGATTTAATATTAATAAAGGTTGTAATTTGATCCTAATTAGTACTAGCCATATCACAAAAATGTACTGACAAAGTGCAATGCTTACAACAGCAAAGCTGCCAAAGAAATCTGTGAATGAAGAAAATATCCAACAAGCCACTTGCAATGCTGAAATAATGACTACCATACAGCTCAACAGCATGTTCAGTTTTCCTCCATGACAGTGTTGTCAACCACCAAATGCCAATCCCCTATTCATGGCTGCCTCCCTTTGCTCCACCCACAAGTTAGCACGAAAAAAATACAATGTACAACTTATTTCAGTTTCAGCACACTTGTTTCTAACTAATTTAAACAATTATGCTATTAAGAGTATCAAAATGATCACATGACATGTATATTTATTATAAACATGTGCATGAATGTAAAAACATTTCTTATGAAACCCCCAGAAACCGTTGGGGGAACCCTAGGGTTGCAGGGAACCCTGTTTGAGAGAAGCTGCTGTAGACCAATAGTCTCTACTGATGGGAGCTAGCAGCTTTCCATGGCAGAGGTCTTTCCCAGCTTTACCATCTAAGACCCTTTTTCAGTTTTGTATTTATATACTGCCCCATTTCCCATAGGCTCTGGACAGTTTACTAGAAATTAAGCCAACCGTAAGTAATTTGGCTTAGTCAATAAATAGTCAATAGTCTATTGACTAGTCAATAAAACTGATGTGAGAACCTATCCAGGAAGGCCTGTCAGAAGAAATAAGTCTTTAACTCCCTCTTAAAAGTGGAAATTTGGGGAATCAGATGCATCTCTCCTGGTGGATCATTCTGCAGCTTAGGGGCAACCACTGAAAAAGTGTTCTGGGTAGTTGACATTAATTTTACTGAAGCAGACTTCAGAAGATTATCTCCAGTTAGAAAAGTCAGGGATGTGGAAACAGATCTTTTCTATGCAAAGTATGTGCTCTACTATTTGGAGAGCTATGGCTTCACCCAATAGATGCCAATACCTAGATGGGTATTTTAGTTTCACCTGTATTCCAGCTGGATATAAACAAGAGCAATCTTTCAAAGATTGTGATCTTAAGCACATTTTCCAAGCGAGTAAGTCCCATGGAACTTGGTGGATCTTCATCCTGGGAAAAGTGGTTAGTCTTGCATTTTGCATAAACTAAGGTGTAGTCACCCACCTTGCTGGCAATATTGCACTTGAAATAAAGGCATATAGATGTGTGCAAGCTTCCAAGATTCATGTCTGTAAGGAATTTATAATGCTTTCAGAATTAAATAATTTATGCAAATTAGCTGGAATCTACATCTTGCAGCTGTATCTAATGCAACTCAAAATTACTATACAAGCACTAGGACTGCCAGCTCCATTTGTTGGGCTGCAGCCAAGGAATGCTTGTATGAGTATGCTCTGCTCAGGGATATTCCATGGCTCTTCTGTGAAACTTCAACTTGTTTTTAAAAAAAATCCCTGATCAACTATCTAGTATGTTACTTGCGGCCAAATAAGGTCAAACATGCAGAAAATGAAGAAAGCCTGTTTCTGTCTTCCAGCACTATGGCCTACAAGTGCAAAGGCAGGAGGGTGACTGCCAGTCACTTGACTGTTTGATACTTTAATGCTATTAATTTAACCTTTATTGTATTGTACTTTATTGTATTTATTGTACTTCATTGGGTCATTTGTAGTTCAGTAATTTGTATTTGACCTTTTAAAACATTTTGCTAAGGACCTGGTCTTTTTTACATTACATTTTTGAGCTATAAACAAACATTCAAACTATTTCTTTTAGACAAATAATCCTAGGTCATAATCTGTATTTTCTTTCACTTCTCCTGGATTTTTTCTTCAATTCAGTGTGGAGATGATGGGAAACCCAGAGCTTGCACCAGAGGTGGATGTGAATTCTTTGAAGCCTCTGCTTTCCGAAGAAGTAGTGAACGAACTTCTTGGCAAGTATATGTCCACTCTTACTGTAAGTAGTAACAGTAATTTTGCCTGTTCCTTTATACACTGCTTAAATACTGATTAGTAGTATTCAGCCTATTTCCCACAGCCTAGATTTTACTTCATATATTTTAATGGGTTGTTAACATTGCAATTTGTGCCTTGGCAAGCAGTTTGGCATACCGCTGCAAACCTTAACCTCCCATTCTAATTGGGTTGCTATGGATCCCAGCAGCTATTAAAGTATTTCTAAAACCTTTTTAGTAAATCTGGACTAATTCATATTCATATTTTTGTTCCTGTCAATCATTATGAAGTTAATTATCCTGTGATGCTCCATTTGTCTTCAATTTCATTAAAGAAAATCACAGAGTTATCAGGGGTCCAATATACTCCGCGGGCCTTCTCTGTGGTGGCACCCCAGTTGTGGAATATGCTTCCCAGAAAGGTTTGCTTGGGCCAACACTTTATTCTCTTCGGTGCCAGGTGAAAACCTTTTTATTTTCCCAGTAGTTTAAGGTTTAGATTGAGATTTTAAGTGAGTTTTTATTGTATAGAATGGATGCTGTGTTCCACTTTGTTTTATTGTAAGTCTGTCCTGAGACCATTTGGTAGTGGACAGTATACAAAAGTTTTAAATAAATCATAAAGAAATAATGTACATTACTGAAATCAATTGGAAAGTGAAACTCCCACATTTTGATAAAAACTGATGTTCATTTTATCATTAGCAACTTCACACAACAGCATAGGGGAAAATTTAGCATTTCTTTTGCTTGCATCTTACATTCCAAATGATTTTGAGGGTATTTTCCCTTTCTTTTAACAAAACCAAAAAACCTGTGTGTGTGTAAACAACAACAACAACAGAGGATTAAATTAACTTGGTTAATTCTGCTCCAAGTTGCCTTTGTCTTGACATGGGATTAAAAAATAGTTCATTGTTCAGATTTGCAACACTGATTTCAAATTTGTTAATTTCCCTTAAAGGGGGGAAAACATGTGATTGTCTACTGAGGTATGTTGGGCCTATTTCATTATCTATTAGGGGTTAGATCCAGATTTAACCACATCTTGAATAGATTTATTGAAAAAACTGACATGACTGACTTCTCTCTTTCATTTTCGTGGCATTGCTCCAAGTGTGACTAAGTTTGGATCTAGTCCAATGAGCTCAAGATTTCACCTAGGCATGCTTTGGTTTCTATTATGCCTTCTATTCTCCTTCATGGATCACTGCCTATGAGCTATGCCGTGCAGGGCCGCCCAAGATGGACAGGTCATAGCAGAGAGCTCTGAAAAATGTGATCCACTGGAGAAGGAAATGGCAACCCACTCCAGTATCTTTGCCACGAAAACCCCATGGACAGTACCAAAAGGCAAAAAGATACGACGCCGGAAGATGAGCCCCCCAGGTCGGAAGGTCTCCAGTATGCTACTGGGGAAGAGCAGAGGGCAAGTACTAGTAGTGCCAGAAAGAATGAAGTGACTGGGTCAAAGCCGAAAGGACACTCAGTTGCAGATGTACCTGGTGGTGAAAGGAGAGTCCAATGCTGCAAAGATCTATACTCCGTAGGGACCTGAAATGTAAGATCCATGAATCAAGGCAAGCTGGATGTGGTCAAACAAGAGATGACAAGACTGAACATTGACATCTTAGGAATCAGTGAACTAAAATGGACACGAATGGGTGATTCATTAATTCAGATGACCATCAGGTATACTACTGCGGGCAAGAATCCCTCAGAAGAAATGGAGTACCCTTCATAGTCAATAAAAGAGTAGGAAAAGCAGTACTGGGATACAATCTCCAAAATGACGGAATGATCCCAGTTTGAATCCAAGGCAAACCATTCAACATCACAGTAGTCCAAGTCTATGCCCCAACCACTGGTGCTGAAGAGGCTAAAGTTGACCAGTTCTATGAAGGCCTACAACACCTTCTGGAATTAACACCAAAAAATGATGTCCTTATCATCATGGGGGATTGGAATGCTAAAGTAGGAAGCCAAAAGATAACCAGAATAATAGGCAAGTTTGGCCTTGGACTACAAATGAAACTGGGCGCAGGCTGGTAGAATTTTGTCAAGAGAATACGATGGTCATGGCAAACACTCTTTTCCAACAACCCAAGAGACGAGCCAAATATGAGCTTTCTTTTTCTCACACCATACTCTCTGCAAGGAACTCCACACTGTACCCTGACACCCAAGAATTTTTTTAGGTATGTAACATGTTACTAGCACTGTAAGGATGAGTACTGAGTATTATTTGGAATTTTGTGAGAGAGACAGTTGTCTTCCCTTGTTCTTCCTGTTTTCACCCTTTTCCAAAATAAGCTTCTGCTTATATCTGGGCATTTGACTGTGTTCTTCTGAAATGGAACCTCCCACTAAAACCTTCACTTACAAGAGAGCAAAACTGCCTCCCGTGTTCTTAGGATTTTCACAAGGTTCTTTGAAGTTCTATGCTTTTGATTGTTGGCCATGTAAATCCAAAGCACTCTATTGCCTTTTTCCTAATGGTGGCTGAATGGAGGACACTTGATGGAAGAACTGAGAATTGTTTCAATAGGAAAGAATGGGGTGTGTCAGGAAGTTCTAATTCTTCTTTAGGAAAATCCCTATAAACATATAAAGGTCATCCTTCTACTACATTTCTAATACTTCTAATTATAATCAGCTATTTCACATAAAGTGGATAATTATGGCACTCACTATATCCCTTGCTTGGAGTACAAAATGAAGCAGGGCACAGACTGGTAGAATTTTGTCAAGAGAATACAATGGTCATAGCAAACACTCTTTCCCAACAACCCAAGAGACAATGCTACACATGGACCTCACCAGACGGTCAGCACAGAAATCAGATTGACTATGTGCTCTGAGCCAAAGATGGAGAAGCTCTATATAGTCAGTGAAAACAAGAGCAGGAGCTGACTGTGGCTCAGATTCATGAGCTTCTTGTTGCAAAATTTAGGCTTAAATTGAAGAAAGTAGGGAAAAGCACTAGGCCACTCAGGTATGACCTAAATCATATTCCTCATGAATATACAGTAGAGGTGACAAATAGATTTAAGGATTATCTGATAGACAGAGCGCCTGAAGAACTATGGATGGAGGTTCGCAACATTGTACAAGAGGTAGCAACTGCAACTATCCCAAAGAAAAATAAATGCAAGAAAGCAAAATGGCTGTCCGAGGAAGCTTTACAAATAGCTGAGGAAGGAAGGTGTCTCCGGGGAGGCTATTCTCTCAGAGGCTACAGGGTCAGGCTGCAGAGGGGCTGTCTGGGCACTGGGCCTCAAATATAAGTCCCCTTGTTCCAATGCCCGACTCTCACTGTTAGCTCCTGCCTCTTCCTCATGAGTAGATGCCTCTGTTGAGCCGTCAGGCACGACAGAAGGGAAGCAAAAGGCAAGGGAGAAAGAGAAAGATACACCCAATTGAATGCAGAATTCCAGAGAATAGCTAGAAGAGATAAGAAGGCCTTCTTAAATGAACAGTGCAAAGAAATAGAAGAAAACAATAGAATAGGGAGGGCCAGAGATCTCTTCAGGAAAATTGGAGATATGAAGGGAACGTTTCATACAAAGATGGGCATGATAAAGGACCAACATGACAGGGATCTAACAGAGGCAGAAGAGATTAAGAAGAGGTGGCAAGCTTACACAGAAGAACTATACAAGGAAGAGCTTAATTTCCCTGATAACCACGATGGGGTGGTCACTGACCTCGAGCCACACATCTTGGAATGTGAAGTCGAATGGGCCTTAGGAAGTCTGAACAACAAAGCCAGTGGAGGTGACAGTATTCCAGCTGAGCTATTCAAAATCTTAAAAGACGATGCAGTAGAAGTGCTACACTCAATATGCCAGCAAATTTGGAAAACTCAACAGTGGCCACAGGATTGGGAAAGGTCAGTTTACATTCCGATCCCAAAGAAGGGCAATGCCAAAGCATGTACAAAATACCACACTGTTGCACTCATTTCCCATGCCAGCAAAGTTATGCTCAAAATCCTACAAGCTAGGCTTCAGCAGCATGTGGACTGAGAACTACCAGAAGTACAGGCAGGATTTCGAAGTGGGAGAGGAACTAGAGATCAAATTGCCAACATATGCTGGATCATGGAGAAAGCTAGGGAGTTCCAGAAAAACATCTACTTCTGCTTCATTGACTATGCTAAAGCCTTTGATTGTGTGGATCACAACAAATTGTGGGAAGTTCTTAAAGGGATGGCAGTACCAGACCATCTTATTAGTCTCTTGAGAAACCTATACGAGGGTCAAGAAGCAACAGTGAGAACTGGGCACGGAACCACTGATTGGTTCAAAACTGAGAAAGGAGTTCGGCAAGGCTGTATACTGTCGCCCTGCTTATTTAACTTATATGCAGAGCACATCATGAGAAAGGCAGGGCTAGATGAATCACCAGTTGGAATTAAGATTGCTGGGAGAAATATCAACAACCTCAGATAAGCAGATGATACCACTCTAATGGCAGAAAGTGAAGAACTAAAGAGCCTCTTGATGCGGATGAAGGAGGAGAGCGCAAAAGTTGGCTTGAAACTCAACATTAAGACAACTAAGATCATGGCATCTGGTCCTCTCACTTCCTGGCAAATAGATGGGGAAGAAATGGAGGTAGTGACAGATTTTATTCTCCTGGGCTCCAAGATCACCGCAGACAGGGACTGCAGCCAAGCAATTAATAGACACTTGTGCCTGGGGAGGAAAGTTATGGCAAATCTAGACAGCATACTAAAAAGCAGAGACATCACCCTACCAACAAAAGTGCGTATATTCAAGGCTATGGTTTTCCCAATTGCAATGTATGGCTGTGAAAGCTGGACCAAAAGGAAGGCTGAGCGCCGAAGGATTGAGGCCTTTGAATTGTGGTGCTGGTGGAGACTCCTGCGAGTCCCTTGAACGACAAGGTGATCAAATCGGTCAGTCCAAGAGGAGATCAACCCTGACTGCTCTTTAGAAGGCCAGATCCTGAAGATGAAACTCAAATACTTTGGCCACCTAATGAGAAGGAAGGACTCCCTGGAGAAGAGCCTAATGTTGAGAACAATAGATGGCAAAAGAAGAAGGGGACGGCAGAGAATGAAGTGGTTAGATGGAGTCACTGAAGCAGTTGGTGTGAGCTTAAGTGGACTCTGGGGGATGGTGGAAGACAGGAAGGCCTGGAGGAATGTTGTCCATTGGGTGGCAATGGGTCGGACACAACTTCGCGACTAACAGCAACAACAACAGTGCCTTCTGTTAACGTTTTAGGGCCCGATGTACTCCAATACTTTATGTGATAAACTAGGATTTTCCAGTGACATATACATTCTCTTTTTTAAAAAAAAATTGGAGACTTGTTGACATGAATCATAATATTTATTTCCAGCTGTAATATAATATAATATAATATAATATAATATAATATAATATAATATAATATAATATTTATAACCTAGCTAGTATCTAGGCAAGTTCGTTCTCTTGAATTTTTAACTTCATTTTCTTATAGTCTAATATCATTGGCTGGCTACGAAAAGCACTGGAGACAGATAAAAAAGACTGGCTAAAAGAAAATGAGCCAGAATCTGATCAAGATGGATACTATCAAACAACACTCCCTGCTATTGTATTCCAGGTATAACAGTTGATTTTTGTATACTGATTAGAGGTGAGCAACTCTGAAATTTTTGAAAATTACTCAAGTTGTTGATGCATATATACTATTACGCTTGTTTTTGTGGGATGGGTTGGTTCTCTTTATTTACTTAGGCAACGATCCTATGCCCGCTTACCTCTGAAAAAATCTTGATTGAATATGGTGGAACTTATTTCTGAATAAACATGTTTAGGTCTGCACTGCTCAAGTATTCCCAGATCCTATTCTATGGTACTACATTCCTGAATGGTATGGGATCGCCTCAGACCATGCAGCTGCAATTGATGTTGTTGCACTTGGTTTTAGTTCCGCTGTACCAGCAATGATCAGCAGTTTCTAACATAGATAGAAAGGTGTACAGCCACAGCCAGCGTCTTTATGCAATATCAGCAAAATTCTCTGTAATTTTGATGGACAGAAGAAGTGAGTGTAGGTCCTATATGTGGTCTGGGCTAAAAATACATTTGTCAATGCTACAAGCTCTCCTACATGTACTATAGGTTTATTCTGCTAGAAGCATGATTAATAACTGGCTGCTGGATTCTGATTTAACTACACTATTAACTAATTGGTTTCTGCTTTTAGATGTTTGAGCAAAATCTTCAAGTGGCTTCTCAGATAAGTGAAGATTTGAAAACAAAGGTACTACTTCTATGTCTTCAACAAATGAGTTCATTCCTCAGCAGGTAAAATTAAATACTAGCCTACCCTTGTTTCTTCTCTGTCATTTTGAAGGAGTGTGTGTGTGTGTGTTGCCCTGGATATGTTGCCAATCTGATAGGAAACCATACCTGTTCTTCACCTCACTCCTTTAAGAATGAAGCAAACTCAAAGGAATATTTCACTTCCTGCTTCTTACTGTGAACAGAAACAGAAGTTGTGTCAGAACCTCTTATACAACTTGCTCACACTCTGCAAGACTCAAGCAAAAGCCCCTTTCCTCATCCACTTTCCGTTTTCAGTATATATTTTAGCAGAGTATAGAGAGCTTCTGATGCTCTTCAGGGGTGGGGCAGTTTAAAGAGAAATTTGCTCACATCTTAATGTGGGCAATGCACATTGCTAACCCAAGGAGTGTCTATGAGCAGAGATGGCATAGGCTCTCCTACTTGCCCTGTAGCACCAGTCTGCTAGGAATGACATTGCACCTTGGTCTTTGTCCCTGCAGATGACAGCTGTTAATAAGAAGTTGCTGCAGACAATCCACAGTAACAGGTTTATTGATAGCATAGTATTTTTTCTATTCATTGTTTATTTATTTAGGAAACTTCTATGCCATCCCATTCACCAAAGCCTCAGGGCGGCTCACAACAATAAATAACAACAATAACAATATAAAAACAATATAATTGGAGCTGTCCTGGCCAAAGATGTAAAATCAATAAATAATATTAACAATTAAAATGACGTTTAAAAAAAAAAAGGTCTTTGCCTGGCGCCGAAAAACAAATAACGATGGCGCCAGGCGGACCTCTCTGGGGAGCGCATTCATTAGCTTCACTCTGAAGTATAACTGAAACCCAGAACAGGCCTGCCCCCTGCCATTTTGTTTATACCTTTTTAACTAGACCTTTTTATTTAAAACTTATTTTAAGTGTTAATTTATTGGTTATTTATAGTATTTTAATTTTTTTTTTTAAGCCGAGATGCACCGGGGTTTTAATATTTTTATTGTATAATTTGGTTCTTGCTGTAAGCCGCCCCAAGGCTTTGTTGCGATGGGGGCGGCAAAGAAATGTTTTAAATAAATAAACAAACAAAGAAACTGCATATACTGAAACATGTTTTTATTACAATGTATTTGCTGAACCTTTTCCTCTGGAGTTGTTCAGAATGTAAGCCTGTCTTCAGTTGTGTTATGTTGTGGTGGATTCTAATGGAGAAGACACAAGACTTCTTCAGTGCTTTTTCCAAGCTTTAGGTAGCAGGATGCTCAGTTCCTAAATGTTTTTTTTCTATTACTGAGTTTTTCTCCACTGTTTTTATATAGGTACAAAGAAGAAGCTCATTTATATAAAGAAGAACATCTAAAAAACCGTCAGTTTCACCCATGCTATGTTCAGTATATGATTGCCATCATCAACAATTGCCAGACATTTAAGTACGTTTTCAAAAAGAAAAATCCACATTTAGCATCAAACTCTACTGCATGCTAAGGTTGTATATAAATGTACAGATATGAAAATATTGTATTTTAAGGTTCCATTTTTGGTAAACTAACCAGAGAGCTTTACCTATTGAACAGTAGAGGTTATTATGACGAATAGAGTTCATTTTGTTCATTACCCTGAAAGATGAATGTGTAAATGAATAAACCTAAATTTAGCACTCTAAGAACAAACAAGAGATTGCCTACCTGAAGCATGGGACAGGTGCATGACCAATGGCAAAGCTGGGAGAAAGATGGGTTCACACCATGCATGAAGAACACTTTGTGTTAGGTTTGTTGTCACTCTAAAAATAATACTGTCCAGTTTCTAGATCTTACCACACACTGTGCAGAGCTGTGGAGATGAAAAGATGGACTATTCAGGCAGGAACTGAATAAATGGACTATTCAGGCAGTCTTGCAAGTGTGAGGGCTCAGGATCAATTCTTAACATCTTCAGTTTGTCTTTTAGATGAACTGAGGAGTACAGGTCAGGTTTTGCAGCTGTAACTGTAAGAAGAGGTGGTGGGTCTGCTCAATCCAGTACAGTGGTATCTTGGCTCACAAGTGCCTCAGTTCATGACCAAATCAGGTTGTGACCAGAAATTTCAGAAAAAAATTGCCTCAGTTCGTGAACTCCACATTGGATGATGACCACGATCGCAGTCATGTTGCTGCATGAACATGATTCCGATTGTGCCCGTCTTCCCCCTGAGTGTGCCCGCGATCGCACCCCTCCCCACCTCAGCACAGTCACTATCACACGATTATGGTTTGGGCTCTTCCTCCAAACAATAACCTCCCCCCCACACACACCTAGGTTAGTGTTCTCTACTGTAATGTACTTTGTTGTTCTTTGTTGCTTTGTTTCAAATTTTTGTAATTAAAAAAAAATAGTTACAGAATGGATTAACCTTATTTACATTGAACATTATGGGGAAATTTGACTTGGCTCGCAACCAATTCAGATAGTGACCAGAGTCGTAGAACAGATTAAGTTTGTGAGCTGAGGTACCACTGTATATTGCTAATTCAGACCATCAGTTTAATGGCACAATGAGCTCTAGATAATTTCTTTCAAAGCAGGTGATAATGGTGATTATATCATTTACAAAGTACCTACAATTTTCTGGGTGTTGGGCAGAGGTTGTGATTCTTTGAAAGACTTTTTTTCAGTCTACAGGCACACTTCCAAAGGAAAAAGGGTATAGTATAGGAAAACCTGTAAATTCAAGTTCCAGTAATTGGAGACTTGAAATACAAAGTTCATCTGAGCCATCGATTTAAATTTTTTTAATGTTCTTTGATCCCTTCCCATATCAATTTATCTGATAAGAAGACTTTGAACTTCAGCTACAGAACCCAAATAATTTGTGGAATTTTCTGAACCTTATTGTTGGGCCTTATAGTTATCCAGGCTGAGCTAAGATTGTGTCCTAGAATAAACGAGTTCTTTCTTGTGTCTTTAGATCACAGGAGAAAGTTTGCTAGTACTAAGCAATCTGTCTTTCAATGAACTCTGTCCTACCCTTACTAATTTCCTTGATAATTTCCTTAATTTCCAATAAGTGGCACAGTTGGAAATGCACAAATATTTCACAGGGTTGATCTGGACAATGATGTTTCTCAAATCATGATATCAGCTTGGTTCTAGGAGCTATTGCACATATACTACCAAAACAATATTATGTGGATGACTTTGTGGAAGCTAATCGCTTGCAATACTACATGATAATAATTACATGAATTGGCCCTCATGCACACCTATTGGGATGCTGAAGGTTCTGTTCTTGTTTGTCAAAGGGATTCCATCATCAGTTTGAAAAAGAAATACTTGACTCCTAAGATGGAAGAGTTCGTGACTAGCTGTCATGCATGCATCGATGCTGTTTTAGATGATGTTGCCAAGGAAGGATGCTCAAGCCTGCTAGATGAAGTCTTCATAGATTTAGAGGTTACATTTTCTTTCCTTAACCCCCACCCCACCCTTTATAAGGTCTTTGAGAAAAAAAATTGTTTGCACTGGTAAATAGATACAATGTCCTGTTCTGGATGATACATTTGAACATCCTGAGTTGTCAAATTAAAGCAATGCTTCTAAAATCAGTTTCTAGAAGAAACATTAAGATTAAAGATCCTAACAGGGCATAAAGTCATGGTTGGTTCATGACCCTACAGATCAACCAGACCAGACAACAACATGCTTCAAGCAGAGAAAGAGAGCAGGGACATTGCAGGTATCTAGCAAGGAAATGGTTCCCAAGTCTAAAGTCTAAAGCAAATGCTAGAGACATTGAAATTGACTTGTAACTTGACATTCTGTCTGCAACCCAGATAGAGCAATTGATTGATCCCAAATTTAAATAAATTCTACTTTAAACATTTCCAAATGATTTTGCACATGGTGCAAGCCTAAAATCTCAATACCCAGCTTCAAACTGGGGCAAGTGTTCTAAAACAGAATGGGGGAGCCCTTCCTTATACCATTGAGCCAGTAACAAAGCCAGTTAGAAGCATGTAAAATATTGATGGTTTATTTCAGTGGAAGCTGTTTTTCTTAAACACACACGCATAGCATTTAAGAAAAAATTTACTTCTACTTGAAATAAACCTGTGTGTGTAAAATGATTGTCCACATTAGTTCTGGACATCTTGAGTGTTTGTCTTCCTACAGTTTTAGCCTGGTGCCAATATCTGCTTGATATTCAACTTTTCTACAATAGTTATGATGCAGTTACGACATTGGGATGTACAAGTAAGTACATGAAGTTGAATGACATTGTGAAACAATGGTTTTAACCAACACTCCTTGTTTGTGCCTGCTTTCTCTCTTAGCCCCACCTCAATGAGCTGATGACAAGAAAGTGGCTGGCAGGATCCAATGCTGTGGATACAATATGTGTAACAGTAGAGGATTATTTCAATGATTTTGCAAGAATAAAGACACCATATAAGAAGGTATTTGTAAACTCTAATTTGCAATATTTAAAGTAGTCTAATGGAGTGACAAGCTGATTTATAATTCCTGAGCATTTTATTGTTGCATTGACTTGAAGTATAGCAAGAGTAACACGTGAATACAATTAATAAAAAGCCTGATCTTGCATTAGTGTAAAGATCTCTGTAAATGAGCATTCTGAAAATAAACTAAAGGTACGTTCCTTAGATCAAAAGCTATGTCACTTGAACCAGTAAGCATTTCCTTCATTTTCAGTGCATGCAGCCTATTCAAGTGACAGCTCTTGCTGTAGGAATCAATACTTTTAATTTGTAATTCCAAAATTATGACAATTGGATTGATTTACTGCTAATATTAGCATAACAGATCTTCACTGGGGTTTTCCTTATGTGACTTGGAAGACTGAGAAGTGTTGCAAAGCAATTTCAATATAGTGGCCTGGTTCAGACAGTCATATCTCAGCTTAATAAGAACTCTTTTTCCAGGGAATGCAGTCCCTTCACTCCTCAGGTTGTGGCATGAGCAATCCAACTAAGAAACATCTAATTTATTGTAAACCAGGAAGCCAGGGTTACCAACACAGAACAAGCCAAGAATTATAGTTTGAAGTTGGTTAGAATTCTACCTTGTTCCAAAACTTGTAATAATAATTTGCTTGTCCAGACAAAATGGTTAATGAGCAAACCCTACCACACCAGTCCAAGGAAGGCTGAAGGGACCCTTCAGTGCAGCCAATGAAGAACATGGTGGGTGAAAAATGGTGATGTCCTTCTCATTAGGCGGCCAAAGTATTTGAGTTTTAACTTCAGTATCTGGCTTTCTAAACAGCAGTCAGGGTTGATCTCCTCTAAGACTGACTGGTTTGATCACCTTGCAGGCCAAGGGATTTGCAGGAGTCTCCACCAGTACCACAATTCAAAGGCCTCAAATTTTTAAAAAATATCTACATAAATTTGTATATATACATAGCAATGAATAGATGTGAAATGCACCATCTGCGGTGATCTTGGAGCCCAGGAAAATAAATGCTGTCACTTCCTCCATTTCTTCCCCATCTAACTGCCTGGATGTGATAGGACCAGATACCATGATCTTCGTTTTCTTAATGTTGAGTTTCCAGCCAACTTTTGCGCTCTCCTCTTTCACCTGTATCAAGAGGCTCTTTAGTTAGGTCCTCTTCACTTTCTGCCATTAGAGTGGTATCATCTGCATATCTGAGGTTGTTGATGTTTCTCCTAACAATCTTAATTCCAACTGGTGATTCATCTAGCCCCGCCTTTCTCATGATGTGCTCTGCATATAAGTTAAATAACAAGGGTGACAGTATACAGCCTTGCCAAACTCCTTTCTCAAGTTTGAACCAATCAGTGGTTCTGTGTCCAGTTCTCACTGTTTCTTCTTGACCAGCATATAGGTTTCTCAAGAGACAAATAAGATGGTCTGGTACTGCCATCTCTTTAAGAACTTCCCACAATTTGTTGTGACCCACACAATCAAAGGCTTTAGCATAGTCAATGAAGCAGAAGTAGATGTTTTTCTGGAACTCCCTAGCTTTCTCCTTGATCCAATGTATCTTGGCTATTTGATCTCTAGTTCCTCCGCCTCTTCGAAACCCTGCCTGTATTTTTGGTAGTTCTTGGTTCACGTACTGCTGAAGCCTAGCTTGTAGAAATTTGAGCATAACTTTGTTAGCATGGAAAATGAGTGCAATTGTGCGGTAGTTTGGACATTCTTTGGCATTGCCCTTCTTTGGAATTGGAATGTAAACTGACCTTTTCCTATCCTGTGGCCACTGTTGAGTTTTCCAAATTTGCTGGCATATTGGTGTAGTACTTTTATTGCATTGTCTTTTAGGATTTTGAATAGCTCAGCTGGAATACTGTTGTCTCCACTAGCTTTGTTGGTTCTCAGGCTTCCTAAAGCCCATTTGACTGCATATTCCCGGATGTCTGGCTCGAGGTCAGTGACCACCCCATCGTGGTGGTCAGGGATGTTAAGCTCTTTCTTGTATAGTTCTTCTGTGTAATCTTGCCTCCTCTTCCTAATCTTTTCTGCCTCTGTTAGGTCCCTGCCAGTTTGTTCCTTTATCATGTACATCTTTGCATGAAATGTTCCCTTCATATCTCCTATTTTCTTGAAGAGATCTCTGGTCCTCCCTATTGTATTGTTTTCTTCTGTTTCTTTACACTGGTCATTTAAGAAGGCATTCTTGTATCTTCTAGCTATTCTCTGGAATTCTGCATTCAATTGGGTGTATCTTTCTCTTTCTCCCTTGCTTTTTGCTTCCCTTCTTTCCTCAGCTATTTGTAAAGCTTCCTCGGACAGCCATTTTGCTTTCTTGCATTTCTTTTTCTTTGGGATGGTTTTAGTTGCTATCTCTTGTACAGTGTTGCGAACCTCCGTCCATAGTTCTTCAGGCACTCTGTCTATCAGATCTAATTCCTTAAATCTATTTGTCACATCTACTGTATATTTATCAGGAATATGATTTAGGTCATACCTGAGTGGCCTAGTGCTTTTCCCTACTTTCTTCAATTTAAGCCTACATTTTGCAACAACAAGCTCATGATCTGAGCCACAGTCAGCTCCTGGTCTTGTTTTTACTGACTGTATAGAGCTTTTCCATCTTTGGCTGCAGAGCACATAGTCAATCTGATTTCTGTGCTGACCATCTGGTGAGGTCCATGTGTAGCATTGTCTCTTGGGTTGTTGGGAAAGAGTGTTTGCTATGACCATTGTATTCTCTTGACAAAATTCTACCAGTCTGTGCCCTGCTTCATTTTGTACTCCAAGCAGGGGATATAGTGAGTGCCATAATTATCCACTTTATGTGAAATAGCTGATTATAATTAGAAGTATTAGAAATGTAGTAGAAGGATGACCTTTATATGTTTATAGGGATTTTCCTAAAGAAGAATTAGAACTTCCTGACACACCCCATTCTTTCCTATTGAAACAATTCTCAGTTCTTCCATCAAGTGTCCTCCATTCAGCCACCATTAGGAAAAAGGCAATAGAGTGCTTTGGATTTACATGGCCAACAATCAAAAGCATAGAACTTCAAAGAACCTTGTGAAAATCCTAAGAACACGGGAGGCAGTTTTGCTCTCTTGTAATTGAAGGTTTTAGTGGGAGGTTCCATTTCAGAAGAACACAGTCAAATGCCCAGATATAAGCAGAAGCTTATTTTGGAAAAGGGTGAAAACAGGAAGAACAAGGGAAGACAACTGTCTCTCTCACAAAATTCCAAATAATACTCAGTACTCATCCTTACAGTGCTAGTAACATGTTACATACCTAAAAAAATTCTTGGGTTTCAGGGTACAGTGTGGAGTTCCTTGCAGAGAGTATGGTGTGAGAAAAAGAAAGCTCATATTTGGCTTCCTGTTCAGATGTTAATACCGGGAGTAAGAGTAAATTCTCACTTCCATGGTAACCTGGGTTCAGTAGAAGTCTGTTTTTTCACAGAAATCGGTTGTTTCTTCAAAAGTGTGATAAAGCCTCTTTCTGATGGCAGTGGCCTAGCTGACAAATCAGTAAATTCATGAGTGTTTGTCCCTAAACTCACATAGCCAACAAACTTGAATGAGGTGGGCATAATAGAACATGTGTTTTTCAGAAAATGACTACTGAATGCCACCGTAGAGTTGTTGTGGAATATATCCAGGCTATTATGTTAAAGCGTATTACTTTCAAGAACGCAGAAGAAAGAAGAGAAGGTGCTGAAAGAATGAACAGAGAAGCTGAACAGTTCAAATTTCTGTTTAGGAAACTTACAAAAGTAAGTATAAGAGAACTGGATGCTACAAGAAGAAAATTTTAAAGATCTTCTCAGAGTGTAACCCTCTCAGTCAGTGTTACTGCTCAATCATAGTGTTACTGCAGTGTTACTGAGAAAATTTTCAAGATCTTCTCACAGTGTAACACCCTCAATCTCAGTGTTACCACAACTGCTGTTTTCACACTTCTTGATAAGATGATGACACAATAGTTTGTATGCTGGTGGACCAAGTAAATATTGAGTAAATCAGTTTTCCTTAGCTGTTTATCTGCTATTCTTATTTATTCAACTTATATTCTGCCACACTAGTCCAAAGACTCTCTAAGCAGATTACAATATTACATAAAATAACAATAATAAAAACAACATACAATAACACAGAGAAATATGCAGCTGAGGTAAGATATCAATAAGTTAAAATATAGCTAAAAGCAGTATAAATAACATCCAAATATAAAATTAGTTGTTAAAATGTTTGGGGAAGAGGATTGTTTTTGCCTGGCACTGAAAAAATTGTAAAGATGCTGCCAGGTAAACTACTTCTGGAAGGCTATTGGGGTGCAGCTACTGAGAAGGCTCCTCTTCTATTTGCCATCCTCTTTACCTGCTTAAAGGACAGGTCTCTTGGAAGGGCCTCCTAACCAGATCTTAGGGACCAGGTAGGTATATATGGGAGCAGGCAGTCCTTCATGTATCCCAAGCTGTTTAGGGCTTTATATGTTAGCACAATCACTTTAAATTGGGCCCAGGGCTCAACTGGTAGCCAGTGTAACTGATATAATATCAGGGTGATATTAATGTGTGAACTTGCTTGTACCAGCAGTCATGCTGCCCTAGTCTCTACCAGTTGGAGTTTCCAGACCATCTTCAAGGGCAGCCACATGTAGAACATGTTACTATAGTCAAGTTACCAGAGCATGTGTCATTGTGGCTAGGCTCTGCCTGTCCCGGTAGGGCCACAGTAAACTAAACACAGCTGAAGGCAGGCGCTCCTGGCCACTGAGTCTGCCTGAGACTTCTACCTAAATGATAGTTTTGTATCCAGGAGCATCGCCCAAGCTGCAAACCCTGTCCTTCAGGGAGAGTGCAAGGGAATTTTGCCTGCCTGCTGGTTCCACTGAAGGAAGCAATTCTGCCACTGCAAGAATTTCAATGAATTCCACTCATAAGCCATGCAGTAATTCTGTGTGTAGGACTGCTGAAATAACTTCAGTGTGATCTTGATAAAAATGCTGGCAAGCTGAATCAATCTTATATCTACAGTCCAGCATGGAATTAGGCATATTTACAGGCAGTGCTTTTTTTGTAAAAAAAAAAAAAAAGTGCCGGAACTCACCTCTTGGGGTCAGTCAGTCTACATACACACAAACATAATGGTCACCGCTGGCAGTAAGCACTGAGCGCGCAACCACATGACCGATCCCAAGCTGAGCAGCGTCCCGAGCCAAACAGCGCCCTCCTGAGCAGTGCCGACACACACGCAGCCCGCAGGCACTATTTTAACGCTGTTTGCTGCCGACCTGCTACACCCGACAGGGCGATTCACAATCACATGGAAAAATCCATCAAACAAGGTGCCGGAACGCTGTTCCGGTGCGTTCTATGACAAAAAAAGCACCGCTTACAGGCAACGTAATACATGTAAAGACAGCAAAACTAGATGTGATCAATGTTTTGCCAATTTGTTATCACGCTATTAGCTGCATATTAAGCAGCTTGAAAAGGATCATACTTAAGATCTGTTGTGATCAATTTAGGAGTCTGAGGAGAACACAGAAGGACTTTGTGATGTCATTGAAGCCATTGCAGAAGTATTCAAGCTGACGGATCCTTCACTGCTGTATCTAGAAGTCTCAACCTTAGTTAGCAAACACCCAGACATCAGGTAACACTGTTCAGTTCTAGAGTTCAAATTTCTAACAGTCTTTTACAATCATGACAGATTTATCCAAATCTCCTGGGGTATGCAAATCACCTGAATGCTGTCAAGTAATAGCATGTAAATATAGCCTTGTTAAACAATACGGCATAATTTATCTGAAGATTTTATTATGCAGTTGTTTTAGTAGTCCTTGTCTGAATCAGACATCCTGGGTCAGTGTTGCTTATTATGAAAAATGCAGACTCTAAACACCTAATAAGAATCTGTGTAATCCTTCTTCCTGCAAATGCACCTCCATGCCATTTAGTTTCCATGTCTCAGGTAGGCACCATAAGCTGAAATCAACCTGGAATCAGGAACTGCCTTAGGGGATGAATCAGCATGTAACAGGAGGGATTAAATATTCCTTTTGCTGACAACTCTAACATGGAAGGATACCAGTTGAATAACTTTTAGGAGCACTGGGCAGTGTTTGTTCAGTATGGGTATGAGAAATTTAAGATGACAATGAACTATATATTTCTCTCTCTTGTACTTTGAGTAAAATACTTTATTGTTTGAAACACTGAAAAAACTGAAGAACATCTAATTCAATTTATGTCATAAGGAAGCTCCAGCACATACAATTTACTTCTTTACAGCATAGCCTGACAATTACATTTGTATAGAATATGTGTAACAAGTAGAAAACAATAGCAAATCAGAGGCTTCGTGTCATGATTAAAAAAAGTCAGTGCACACAACTTACTTAAAAGTAAATTAGTTTCCAAATATAACTATGGCAGTTCCTCCCAAAGCATGAAATTAAATCCACTTATTGTTAACCCAACCTGCTAACTTAGTCTGGCCTATGTACTGCTTGTACTGTAAATGCCAGGTTGGTCCATAATAGGACAGCTCTCATGCATGATTTGATTGTGGATGAAGTGGGGGACCTGGTATATGTGTCCAAAACTTGGGTAGTTATGTTTTGGAGAGTGGATCTGCCCCCTTGGATGTATACAGTCCAGGAGAGGGACTCTAATAATGCACAAGGAATCTACTATTAAATCTGAGTGTTTGCACGTGGTTTTGTGCCAGAGAAAGGCAGATTAGACATTCTGCTTGTGTATCAACCACACTGCTGGCTGTCATTGTGCCTCCCTGAGCCATTTTTGGTGGTGCTGGAAAACCCCAAGGCAATTCTCCTGGGCATATTTCAGCTTTCACATAGGAGAGCATTTATGAAGTACAGCCAGAACTTCCTGGTTGCTCAATATTGGTTCAACACATTTGGCAGGACATATCCTGAACCTCTCCTTCATGGATCACTGCCTTGTCATGGTGAAGGGGCTTGTGTAGCTCAATGAAGCTATGAGCTATGCCATGCAGTGCCACCCGAGATGGACAGGTCATAGCAGAGAGCTCTGACAATACGTGATCCCCTGGAGAAGAAAATGGCAACCCACTCCAGTATCTTTGCCATGAAAACCCCATGGACAGTACCAAAAGGAAAAAAAGATATGATGCCGGAAGATGAGTCCCTCAGGTCAGAAGGTGTCCAATATGCTACTGGGGAAGAGCAGAGGGCTAATACTAGTAGCACCAGAAAGAATGAAGCGACTGGGTCAAAGCCGAAAGGACACTCAGTTGCAGATGTATCTGATGGTGAAAGGAGAGTCCGATGCTGCAAACATCGATACTCCATAGGAACCTGGAATGTAAGATCCATGAATCAAGGCAAGCTGGATGTGGTCAAACAAGAGATGACAAGACTGAACATCAACATCTTAGGAATCAGTGAACTAAAATGGACAGGAATGGGTAAATTTAATTCAGATGACCATCAGGTATACTACTGCGGGCAAGAATCCCTCAGAACAAATGGAGTACCCTTCATAGTCAATAAAAGAGTAGGAAAAACAGTACTGGGATACAATCTCCAAAATGACGGAATGATCCCAGTTCGAATCCAAGGCAAACCATTCAACATCACAGTAGTCCAAGTCTATGCCCCAACCACTGGTGTTGAAGAGGCTAAAGTTGACCAGTTCTATGAAGGCCTACAACACCTTCTGGAATTAACACCAAAAAATGATGTCCTTATCATCATGGAGGATTGGAATGCTAAAGTAGGAAGCGAAAAGATAACTGGAATAACAGGTAAGTTTGGCCTTGGAGTACAAAATGAAGCAGGGCGCAGGCTGGTAGAATTTTGTCAAGAGAATACGATGGTCATGGCAAACACTCTTTTCCAACAACCCAAGAGACAACTCTACACATGGACCTCACCAGATGGTCAACACAGAAATCAGTTTGACTATGTGCTCTGCAGCCGAAGATGGAGAAGCTGTATACAGTCAGTGAAAACTATACCAGGAGCTGACTGTGGCTCAGATTCATGAGCTTCTTGTTGCAAAATTTAGGCTTAAATTGAAGAAAGTAGGGGAAAGCACTAGGCCACTCAGGTATGACCTAAATTATATCCCTGATGAATATACAGTAGAGGTGACAAATAGATTTAAGGATTGGATCTGATAGACAGAGTGCCTGAAGAACTATGGACAGAGGTTCGCAACATTGTACAAGAGGTAGCAACTAAAACCATCCCAAAGAAAAAGAAATGCAAGAAAGCAAAATGGCTGTCCGAGGAAGCTTTACAAATAGCTGAGGAAAGAAGGGAAGCAAAAGGAAAGGGAAAAACAGAAAGATACACCCAATTGAATGCAGAATTCCAGAGAATAGCTAGAACAGATAAGAATGCCTTCTTAAATGAACAGTGTAAAGAAAAAGAAGAAATCAATAGAATAGGGAGGACCAGTGATTTCTTCAAGAAAATTGGAGATATGAAGGGAACGTTTCATGCAAAGATGGGCATGATAAAGGACCAAAATGACAGGGATCTAACAGAGGCAGAAGAGATTAAGAAGAGGTGACAAGATTACACAGAAGAACAATACAAGAAAGCTTAACGTCCCTGATAACCACGATGTGGGGGGGTCACTGACCTCGAGCCAGACATCCTGGAATGTGAAGTCAAATGGGCCTTAGGAAGTCTGAGCAACAACAAAGCTAGTGGAGGTGACAGTATTCTAGCTGAGCTATTCAAAATCTTAAAACACAATGCAGTAAAAGTGCTACACTCAATATGCCAGCAAATTTGGAAAACTCAACAGTGGCCACGGGATTGGAAAAGGTCAGTTTACATTCCGATCCCAAAGAAGGGCAATGCCAAAGAATGTTCAAACTACCGCACCATTGCACTCATTTCACATGCTAGCATAGTTATGCTCAAAATCCTACAAGCTAGGCTTCAGCAGTACGTGGACTGAAGTACAGGCAGGGTTTCGAAGAGGGAGAGGAACTAGAGATCAAATTACCAACATACGCTGGATGATGGAGAAAGCTAGGGAGTTCCAGAAAAACATCTACTTCTGCTTCATTGACTATGCTAAAGCCTTTGATTATGTGGATCACAACAAATTGTGGGAAGTTCTTAAAGGGATGGGAGAACCAGACCATCTTATTTGTCTCTTGAGAAACCTATATGCGGGTCCAGAAGCAACAGTGAGAACTGGGCACGGAACCACTGATTGGTTCAAAATTGAGAAAGGAGTTCGGCAAGGCTGTATACTGTCGCTCTGCCTATTTAACTTATATGCAGAGCACATCATGAGAAAGGTGGGGCTAGACGAATCCCCAGTTGGAATTAAGATTGCTGGGAGAAATATCAACAAACTTAGATATGCAGATAATACCACTCTAATGGCAGAAAGTGAAGAGGATCTAAAGAGCCTCTTGATGCGGGTGAAGGAGGAGAGTGCAAAAGTTGGCTTGAAACTCAACATTAAGAAAACGAAGATCATGGCAAACGGTCCTCTCACTTCCTGGCAAATAGATGGGGAAGAAATGGAGGTAGTGACTGATTTTATTTTCCTGGGCTCCAAGATCACCGCAGACGGACTCCACCCAAGAAATTAAAAGACGCTTGCTCCTGGGGAGGAAAGCTCTGGCAAATCTAGACAGCATACTAAAAAGCAGAGACATCACCCTGCTAACAAAAGTGCATATAGTCAAGGCTATGGTTTTCCCAGTTGCAATGTATGGCTGTGGAAGCTGGACCATAAGGAAGGCTGAGCGCCAAAGAATTGAGGCCTTTGAATTGTGGTGCTGGAGAAGACTTCTGAGAGTCCCTTGGCCTGCAAGGAGATGAAACCGGTCAGTCTTAAAGGAGATCAACCCTGACTACTCTTTAGAAGGCCAGATACTGAAGATGAAACTCAAATACTTTGGCCACCTAATGAGAAGGAAGGACTCAATGGAGAAGAGCCTAATGCTGGGAACAATAGATGGCAAAAGAAGAAGGGGATGGCAGAGAATGAGGTGGCTAGATGGAGTCACTGAAGCAGTTGGTGTAAGCTTAAGTGGACTCCGGGGGATGGTGGAGGACAGGAAGGCCTGGAGGAATGTTGTCCATGGGGTCGCGATGGGTCGGACACAACTTCGCAACTAACAACAACAATCCTGAACCTGGTATATCTAACTGATGTCAGGAGTAGTAGTTTGAAATTGGATTTTTAAAAACCCAATTCTCATGGTCAAATCATTTCCTAATAAAGTTTAGGTCGACTGTGGTTAGTTACCGTCACAGGATGTTAGGCCCATTAAGATGGTTTGCTTTCAGATACTAACAGAACCTGAGAAAATCCTGAATGTTTTTAGGAAGTTTCTGGCAATAATGGCTGGGATGGCAAATGCAATAGTGATTACTATTGTTTGATTACTCCCAAGCATCCTTTCTGGCACAGTTGGCCCAAACTAGCTCCTGGGTTTACCTGAGAACCTATAGAATGAGAGCAGATTGTGCTCTCAAATACTTTCAATTGCTTTCAATTTGAAATGCTCCAATGGATGTGTTCAGAGCACCTTCTAGTTCTTAGGCTCAGTTTCAGTTAATACAGCCTGAGTATAACTTTGATCCCTTAACTGTGAATTGCTGTGAATTTTTTCCCCATAAACTGTATTTATACTAATGTCATGCTACTCTGATTGGCAGGGACGACCATGTTGCAGCTTTGTTGACAATGAGAGGAGATGCTAGCAGAGAGATGAAGCAAACCATCATTGAAACTCTGGACAAAGGTCCAAGTCAACTAAATGCAAACTATGTGCCAATTTTTAAAGAAATCACAGTTCCTACACTAACAGTGCCAAAACTTCTTAAGTAATAGTAGCATATTTCAATATGTATTGTTTTGGGTTTGGTATTACTACTTTCAGAACAGTTGTAGACTTATTTGGTTATGCAGTTGGAAAACACATTGGGGTTTCTTAATTGGCTTTTTTTTTTTGTTTGTTTCATGTTAGCGATTGCAACAAGGTGTTCAGATAGCCAGAGTGGTCACTTGAAGAATATGCAGTATTCTGATGGCCCTAGTGCTTTGAACTGATATCTTTCATTATCAGCATTAGACTTTTCTCACAATTACTTATCTTGAACATTGTGTATTCTGATGCATAACTGGATGTTTTAGAAAATTTAAAAAGGATGAATTTACTTTTAGGGTGAACAAGTGGAAAAACAACAAAAACAAAATCAGTGATTTAGGTGTGTTCTTCATTCAGTTGACTTCCACTAGTTTTGAAAAAATATGGGAAGAAAGGATTGCTGGATAAATAAATGAATAAATAATGCTTGTATTTGAAGCTCTTGCTCCTTCAGGAAACTGTCAGATTGTTGTTAAAAGAGCATCAACAGTGAGAGAGAGAGAAGGGGGCATAGGTATTGCAGGGAAATATGATTACTTCTTATATATGCTTTAGCATAGTTACACTAAGGTATAGTAGGGTAATGTGTGTATTATTTTTCAGTATAGACAAGTAGCTTGAAGGACCAAGGATAACCCCAGATAACATTTTCTAGTATTACCAGGTAAAAGGAATTATTCAGCTATTCAGTCTTTTTCTGCTTTAATGGAATTTTGTACTACAAAAACACTGAAAAGAAGCCATGGAAAACATGGCTGGATTGCAAATAGAAAACAGCAGTGTTTTCTTCCTGGGGCTCTTCTAAAATTCTGTGAGGCAGAGTCATTGCCAACAGAAGCAATTTCTTGAAAGCACTTCAAGAAAGGTAAGCACTTCAAGAAAGGCTTGTGTCATGGACTGTAAATGCTATGTGGATGAAGGTAGCAACAGTTTCAGGGGGAGCATGAGAAGATAAGCAGTGGGAGGGGAAGCCAGTGAGGAGAAATGAGACTTGCAAAGGAAGAACAAGTGGGTGCTGTACTGTCTGGAACAGTGCAGTATCAATGGTTCAACCACTCAGATCATGCTTCAGGAACTGGTGTTCTTGAGGCAGGAAAGGGCGAAAAGCAGCAGCTGAGCAAGAGGTCACACACAAACAGAACCTTAGCAAGTGTGGCTATATTTGCCTTTTCAGTCTTCTAGATATTTCAAACTATAATTCCCAGCATTTCTGACCATTGACTATGCTGGCTGGAGCTTACAGGAACTGAACTGTACATAAAACTGCTCTGGGGTTAAAGTCTAGAGAATTAAGCAAGGACTTCACAATAAAAACATTTTATTTTTTTTAAGGCTTTGGGGAGAGAGGTGACACTATGCAAGCTACATTTGGTATAAGGAAGCAATGAGAGAGACTAAGACTTAAGGCTGGTTGAGGTTGATAAAGTTGGAAGAGCTGAGCTTTTAAGTATGGATATTTAAGGATGTAAGGGCAAGAGGAGGAGAGGAAGTACAATGCCATGGGAGACTTTAAAGTAGGGACAAAAAGTTTGCAAGAGGGGTATCATATACTTGGATTTATGTGATGGGTACCTTATGTTAATAGTGAACTGTTGAATAGGGTTAGTGGACTGACATGGGCTATAAGGAACAGATACTGAGATGAGAGGGATGTGTTTGTATAGGGAGACATGACATCACAGCAGGTAAAAGTTGAGCCTTTTTGCCTAGTTAGCAACTTCTCTGCAGCTCATGGAAAAGAGGGCCTTAGAAGTAGCTGAGACTGAGCAGCAGCGGGTCCACACAAAAATAAATGGTAACAGAAAAGATGAGAGTTCAGGACTTGAGCCTCGCTTTCTATGGAAAATATTTTGGCATTTGTGAAGGTTTTCAGCAGAAAAACCCCCATGTCAATCCCAATATAGCTTATTATCTCAATTTTAAACCTGTTGTGGTTTACAATGGGTTTGAAATGTAGCCTGCTTTCAATATGCACCTAAGGGATGGGATGAGGTTAGTGTGTTTCTATACCCAAATTACAGTAAAGATCAATCTGAAGTTTGGGATTTGGTGCCATAGATGAATGATGCTTGTTTGTATCTCTCCTTTGAAACAGAAGGCAGGAGAGATGGTAGATGTTTTGCCTGAAGACAATGATGGATGTGTATGAATACACTGGAATTCAGCCTTGAAAGGGTCATATACTGTTGGTGGACTCTTCACCTAATCAGGAAGGTGGTGGTTATTCTAAGTAAGAAACTACTTCCACTGAAGTAGGTTCATAGGCCATGATGCTTATTGATTCAGGTCTATCGCTGCAAGCTCAAATAGCTTTTTTCCAGCTAAGGCCTGCAACATTTCCTGGTAACTTCCAGTTTATATTATTGTAATGTGGAGTTGCCTTTGAAGAGAGCTTGAAAACTGCAGTTGCTTCTAAGCATAGATGCTAGATTCCTAATTGGCACACAGGCTTTAGATTTCATTGCCTTCCCATCAGTATCTGAGCACAGTTCAAACCAATGAAAAATACCTGCAAAATACTATATGGTTTGGAAAATGGATATAGTAAAATCTTTCTCAGAAGTCTTCTGTTGGGGTTTCCTGCAATTTGAAGCAAGACTGGCACTAATACAAGATTCTTTTGGCACTTGCAGAATTCTCTCCCCAGGAAGACTCAAGGGTTGTTTTGTTTGCCAGGCAAATACTTATTTAAAAAACACAATTCCCTAGGCTGTTACATGACACAATTTTTAGAAAAAAATCCTTCTGTGCTTGTTTTTAGCACTGCTTTTAACTTTGTGAACTGTTATTGGTTTTACTGTTGTAAACCACCCTAAAACAATGGCATGCAGAACCGCATGTTCCACTGGTTTACAACAAAGAATATTGTACATTTAAATGTGTGTTTTTAGAGCAACAAAACTGATTTTTTTCAAATAAAATTTAGATTTTGCTGCATTCTCTTGCTGGAGGGGACACATTAGTGTCTAATCACATCTATGATAAAATCCTGCATTTGTTCATTTCTTTGCTTAGTTACCACTTTAGCTCTGGTGAAATCAAACCATTGCATGTAAAGTCTAGCTGAAAGCTGTATTTAGTCTAGCATAGTTTTTCCCAATCTGGTGTTCTGCAGATTTATTAAATTACAATTTATCAGACTTTTAGATGTTTTTGGAAAACAAAGTTCAAAGTGATCTTGAAAGGCTGGAGCACTGGGCTGAAAATAACACAATGACATTTGATCTTGACAAGTCCTGCACCTAGGAAAAAGAAACCAAATGTATAGCTATAAGATGGTGGATATTTGGCTCAACAATGAGAAGGATCTCAGAAATGTTGTATATAATGAATGAGTCAACCATGTGATGTGCTTTCAATAAAAGACAAATGCTATCTTGGACTTCATTAATAGAAGTAACACTTCCAAATCATGCAAAATGCCAGGTGCCCTCCACTCAGCAATGGTTAGGCCGCATATTGAGCACTGTGTTCAGTTCAGGACACCACAACTTAAAACAGATGCAGACAAAATGGTAATAGTTCAGAAGATGGAACAAGGATGATCAGTAGACTGGAAACAAAGCCCTATGAGGACAAACCTAAAGAAATGCGCATATTTAGACTTGAGCAGAAATGACAGGGGAGCTATGATAGCACTCAAATACTTGAAAGACTGTCATAGAGAGGAGGGCCAGATCTCGCCTGATCATCCCAGTGTGCAGGACGCTCAAATTACAAGAATCCAGATTTCAGTTAAACATTAGAAAACGGTTCCTGTTAGAGCAATATGGCAATAAACCAATTACGTAGGGAGGTTGTGGGCTGCCCAACACCGGAAGCATTCAAGATGTGGCCGGACAACCATCTGCTGGGGATGCTTTCACTTGAGATTCCTGCACTGAGCAGGGAGCTGGACCCGATGGCCTTATTGGCTCTTTCAACTCTATTCTAAGATTCTAGCATCTCGCAAAGGGCATGGTAAATTGTCGAGAATGCTGGGAGCTGTAATCCAAGATAGCTGCAGGGCACCAAGTTGTAAATAACTGGTCTACCCTCATTTTCTCGCACTACACAACTGAATACACGTACGGGCTCGCGCTCTCAGGATCCCTCTGGCAGAGAGAAGAAGGAGCAAAGCAAGGATTGTTCAATCCGGGAAGAGGCTGACTCCGCCCAGGATGTGTTTTGCACAACTCCTTCCCGCCCTTCTCTCCTTCCGCGGAGCTGAAGGGTTTCGTCAGAGGAACTGTACGTCCGTTCGTAGGGCTCGGTGCGCCGGAATTTGCGTTAAGGAAGCTGGAGGAAGAGGCTGCGCTTTTCGTTTCCGTTCGCCACGGCCGCAGTCGGAACCCGGAACTTCGGACTTCTTGGTTAGCGAGCCGGGGTGTGGTTGGATTCCCGCGCTGTTCGCGCCGCGGGGTCGGTGTGGGCCATGGCGGCGATGGGGATGCCTGACGCGAACTTCTTGTGGGGAGTCTTTCAAAGGTAAACTGCCCCTTCCCCTTCCTCGCCGCGAGGTGACGAGCGGCAGTCATGGGTCTCGGAGAAACGAGCGTGGTGCTCCCTCCGACGGGCCGCACTTGCTCGCTCAACCCGACAAGGCATCCTGGGTGTGGCGGTGGGCGCCAGGCTCCTTTTCTCCGATCCCGTCACTTAGGAAACTGTCCTAAACTGTGTTTCGTTTCAGGGTTGATAAGGACCGCAGCGGGGTTATCTCGGACAGCGAGCTCCAACATGCGCTCTCCAACGGTGAGTCAAGAGGTCTCTGCCTCCTTTCTAAACCTACGGCCCCGTTAAGAGATTATTTTTCTCTTTTGCTCTGTTTCTCTTCCGTGGAGGCTATCTGTACCAGGGCAGAGTAGGAAACTCAGGTTTTTGTTACTTGAAATAATACTTACATATCAAACGTTTTGTTTTTCAATAAAATGAAATAATTCATAATGTAAGCCTCAAAAGGCAACAAGAGAAAATAAGTAGAACTTGCCAGAAGTAGCAGTGAAAATATGAAAACAGAATTGGTTAACCAATCCTAGGAAAATTGTGTCACACCATCAAAGTAGTCCTAATCACTGTGAAGCCTTGGACTATCTGTCTTCTTTCCAGAATGGACAGGATTTAGAACAGAGTCTTCTCTGTAGCTCCTGGAAGATATGGGGAAAAAGTGCTTTTTCAGATATTTGGGGCTGCATAGTAATAGAAATGTTAAACCTGCTTTTGAGAGTACTTGTGTTGTGGCATATTTGTAGCTTTAGGGTTAAACACTTTGGTGTCATCCAAAAGATAGTGGACAGAAACTATTTTCCTGTTGAAAAATAGACAGCATATGTCTGTTTCTATATCTGCCTTTTGTGTGCATGTGAACACAATGAAAAAGATTACATGAATGTAAAAAAGTATAATGATGGTGAAAGGGTAACTAGAGAAGAAAAACTGCAAGTTCAGTAATATAAAGTGGTTTAATCCATTGGACAGTGCATTGGTCTATCCCAAAACTCCTCAATTTCTCAACCAGGATATCATGGGGCACTTTGTCAAAGAGCTTGCTGAAATCCACATCCACTGCGTCCACTCCATCTAGCCACCTTGAATCCTTTCATAGAATTCTACAAGGTTTGTCTGGCAGGACCTGTTTTGTGGCCACACAACACAAGCTGTGTTGTGTGGCCACTAGCCTCTAGGGAGGTGACTCTAATCTGTGACCCTAAATCCCCAGCCTCATCTAATCTCCCATGCAGAACTCCCCCATCCTGCTTTGGGGAGAACACAGAGGCAAAAATAGTCATTTAGCATCTGTGCCTGTTCCCTCACATCAGTCACTGGATCCCTTTCCTCCTCATTTAGCAACCCCACTACCTGTCCTCCCTTCCTCTTGCTATTTACATGCTGAAAGAAGCCCTTTTTGTTGCTCTTGATATTCTTGGCAAGTCTCTGCTCGTAATCAGCCTTAGCCTTGTGAATAATCCTTTTGCAACGGGCTTCCTTCTCCTTGTATACCCTTTTGTATATTTGCCCCAGTGCCCATTTCCTATGGAGGTTCCTCTTGCATCTAATCCCTCTAACCACCTCCTTTCACATCCATGGCGGCACTCTCCTGCACCTCTCCGCCTTACTAACTAGAGGTATCATCAAGGCTTGTGGCTCCAAAACCTCCCTTTTGAGTGCCATCCACCCCTCCTCAACTCGCTTGCCTTCCAGTAACCTGTCCCAGGAGACTTTCCACAGTCTGGCCTTCAGTTGGCCAAAGTTGGCCCTCTTGAAGTCCCAGCTTCTAGTTCTTGTCCTGCTGCACGTCCCCAATCCCCAGATCTCAAAGCAAAGGATGGAGTGAACACTCGCATCCAGAGCTCCCCTAATCTGTACCCCATCTATCAGCTCCTCCCTGTTTGTCAAAACCAAGTCAAGGATGCCCCCCCAATCACCTCTCAGACCATCTGTGCGAAAAGCCCTCCCTCTATAGTGTCTAGGAAGCAACGTGATCTGGCTGTCACTGCTGAGTGAGTCTCCGGGAGATTGGGAGACTGAGTGAGTCTCCGGGAGAACTAATATCCGGGAGATTGAAATCCCCCATAATTACTGTGTCCCTCCCCTGAGCTATCCTTATAATCTGATCTGTCAGGACATCATCCAGGGTCTCAAGTTGACTTGGAGGGCAATAACATACCCCCACTGTCAGGTCCTTCTCCCTGTCAAAGCCCCTTAGTTTCACCCAGACTGCCTCTACCGAATCCTGGATACCTAAAGGAACGCTTGCTCCCATATATGCCCTCCCGCCCCTTGAGGTCAGCAGCAGATGCCCTTCTCCGGGAACCATCTGTGAATGACATCAGGAGGGTGAGTACCCGGAGGAGGGCTTTCTCTGCGGTGGCACCCCATTTATGGAATGCGCTCCCCAGAGAGGTCCGCCTGGCACCGCCGTTATTTGTTTTTTGGTGCCAGGCTAAGACCTTTTTATTTAAAACTTATTTTAATTGTTAATTTATTTAACTAGGGTTTTTTAAAAATTTTTAGCCGAGAATGCACTGAGGTTTTATTGCACTGGGGTTTTATTGTATTGGGGTTTTATTGTATTGTTCTTTATTGATGTTTTGTGAGCCGCCCTGAGGCTTTATTGCGATGGGGCGGCATAGAAATGTTTTAAATAAATATTAAATAATCCCCATATGTGCTGCATTCTATCTCACTGCATCCTATCCCTTCCCTGACATATAAAGCTACGCCCCCGGCCCTCTTTCCCTTCCTGTCCTTTCTGAACAGGTGATACCCCTCTATGTTTACATTCCAGTCTTGCCTTTCATCCCACCAAGTTTCTGTGATCCCCACCAGGTCATACCCTCCTATTCCCAGGAGAGCTTCAAGCTCTTCCTGCTTATTACCCATGCTCCTAGAATTGGTGTACATGCACCTCAACTCCTTCCCACCGCTTCCTTTCTTTGGAGTCCCCAGCCTCCTTCCTCCCATCTTCCCTGATACCTGCCCCCTCTTTGTAGGAGTTCTGTCAGTCCCTGCAGTACCTCTAACACCCTGGTCCCAGAGCCCTGATCCTCTCTCCTCACTTGTCCAATCAGGACAAAAAAATGGTTACTGAATGGGTTAACCTTATTTACATTGAACCTTTTGGGGAAATTTAACTTGGCTCATGACCAGTTTGGGTCACGACCAGAGTCCTGGAACAGATTAAGTTCATGAGCCAAGGTACCACTGTACTTGAATGAAGAGTGAGAATGGCATCAGTTGGAAAAGCTAGCAGGTGTGAAGAGAGTGATTTGATATCCTTGAGAGTCTAAAAGCTTATAATATCCTAGAGGAGTCATGGCTGGTTCCCTAAACAAAACATGTTGATGTTTTTGTAAAATAATATGAATATTAAAAGACTACCTTGCTGCATGCCTTTATATTACTTAAAGGTTGGTAATACCTTTAAGGACTAGGGGATTCTGTGGAGGGTGGAGCTATGATATGTTCAAGATAAGGCTTATGGTTGAAGAACACAAGAGAAGGATGAGTGTTGTGGTGAGGAGGAGAAAGTTCACTCAACAGTCACTAATGTTGGCAGAAAGTTAGATTACAGTGCAGGAGATTTGTCAAGATCTCTCGAGTTCCTCCCTTTTTGGTAGTATAATGCTCTTAGTTTTATATGCATTCAATTTACAAAAAGTTCAAGATCACCTAAAGCTGAGGTCTCCAATGTTTTGTCTATAGACACCTCTGTCTGTCCCTCCCTCCCTCCCTCCCTCCGTTTCCTGATTATGATTTAACAAATAATAACAGTAATTGTAAAGGTTGTCATGCTGCGAAGTGAAGTACTGCCTTCTAGCACCATTTTTATTTGGTTTCAAGAGGGTAGCTTTGCATAATAGAGCCTAGACCCCCATCTCTGCCTCCTGCATAGGCTCTTGAACAAGTTACTTTTCTTTTTTGTTTTGCCAGTTTGGATCTGGGGGAAATGAGTGTTTTGTGACTGGTTGTGCCTGCCATGGCAATGACTTTGGGACAGCATGCATGACATTATTTTCTGAATACAAATAAACCTACTGAACCAACAAGTTTGAACCCGTTCACCGTGACTGAAAATGGTAGTGCTAATCTACCCTGTGTTTAGAGATGAAACAATCCACCATTGACCATTGTTGTATTTTATTGTTGGGTTAAGGCTGGATTGTTTAACCTATAAAGAATTCAGAGTTTCTGGCTTTGAACCCCCCCCCCCAAGTTAGATACTTGCCACATAACACATATTATTTGCCATAATCATAGATGCATAAATTTACTTATGCCAATTGCAGAGGTTTGAGCATAGGAATAGAAGCTTGCTCACGTGGAGCAATAGATTATACCTGTGGTGGCTCTAGAGATAAAGGGGGAAGCCTCCTATTGTACCTTTTTGGACATCAGTTCTTGAGTTGTTTAGTTCAGAACTGGTGGGGATTAGTAGAATAAATTGGCAGTTTCTGATTTTAGTTAACAGTGTATGTTGATTTAATTATTAACACGGGTGTGGCTTTTCAGTTCATTCAAATTTAGGCAATTTGACTCATTTGAAGGAGAAACAACCCAAAAAGAAGCCAGCAACAAGCAATGGTTGTTTGAGGGTGGGTGACATGACAAATCATTCCACTTTGGGTAATTAAGCTAATGGTGCCTGACATGTATTGCTGATTTAACAAGCCAGTTAGCTAAACTGGATTGGCTAAACTATAGTAGCATGTTGTGATAATGTGAATTGGGTTAGTGAGGGCTTTCATTAGGTGTCTTTCTGTTGAAACTCAAGAAAATTTCAAGTGTAATTCTGGATTGGGTTGGGTTGGGTTTGGTTATTATATCCCACCCCTTTTCCTTTTGTAAGGAACCCAAGGTGGCTTACAAAGCTGTATTTATCTCCAACAGCCCTGTGAGATGGATTAGGCTGAGAATGAGTTACTGGTCCAAAGTTGCTCAATGAGTTTCATGGTTGAATGAGGACTAGAACCTGGTTCTCCCATGTTCCCAGTTCAATTCAGTGGCTCATATGCTTCTGAGGGAAAATAAATTCTGGGGGTGAATTACATGGTCTCCTGCACCCCCATTTAATTTCATAGTGGCCCTGTGGTTAGATTGAGAGTTGGCCCCAGCTACCCAATAAACTTTGTGACTGGGTAGGGATTTGAATTTGGGTTTCTCTGGTCCTAGTCCAACTTTTTCTAATCATTACAGCACACTGGCTCACTGGCAGCTGACTTTAGTACTAAATAAAGCATTGAATGCTGTCAGTTCTTCAAATGAAGTCTGGTCTTTTATTTCCTTATTCCCATTCCTATAAATTAATTTATATACAGCATTAAGTATATTGGGCATGGAAGAAAAAGCCAACTTCCAGGTCTTTTAGTATATTTCTTATCACATTGCTCTTTTAAGAATGATACAGTGATAGTTTGGCATATGGACATAGCTGAGAGTGTCAGTCTTGATTATGGCCTTAGAGAGTCTAATTGCCCTATTATCACTGTCGTGTTTTCCCTGCATGTGTGCATTCATGTTTGGGCTTCTTTCTGTTTTAGGAACATGGACTCCATTTAATCCAGCAACAGTTAGATCTATTTTATGTAAGTGTTACTTAATTTTCTGCTTTTGTACTTGTTGTATAGCATTGTTTTTAATACAGGCTTACCAAAAAAGTTCAGAATTTGTCAACAAAATATTACAGTCAAACTTTTAGAAGGAAAAATTATGTCAGATAAGTGGAAGAATGAGTTAAAATGACTTGCTGTTTGTATTGCTGTCTTAAACAATTACTATTCACATAGAGTAATCTACATTAGGGACCAAAAATCTAGCTTTGTAAAAACAGTTTTCTTGCTTGTGACTGGTCCATAAACTGAAGTCACACTTACATATTATCCACCGGTGCAGAACAAACTTTGAAAACCTTTGATGCTTTCTAGCAAAGATGTTTGGCAGGATGCTTTCCTTCAGGTCACATAGTTAAAATGACATGTCCCCTGACCTTCCTGCTGAGTGCTCCAACTACAGCTGCCTCTCTATAAAGAAGTGTCAGAGCAAGAGAAGCTCTATAAAGACACCTTCAGTGAGAAAGCAGAGTGGCTTGTGTGACTGCATAGATGACTAGAATCACAACTACACATAAGTAATTGTTCTTTCTTCCTAGTCCTGATGCAATCTGTCATATGGGGGTATAGCAGGCTACAGGTGGAATGGGTGGTGTCAACACAACCTGACTGAAAAGTGCATCAGAGTATCTGATGATTATCAAGGGCTGGGACTTAATGACATGACAACAAGAAAATGCTACTCAAAAATACCCTTGTCAAAGTAACTGCCTTCCTCAGTTATTATTGGCTTCCCAGAGAAAATACAGTATTCAAAGCCTGCATGACATTAATGACAATGCTAAGTTTCTGTGGGGGTGGCTTGTCATCTGAACCTTCGACTTCCAGGGGAGTGGTCTGTAAGTCATCCTGAGGCAGCTAATATACCACATCATGTAGCCATGGCTTGTTCTCAGGCTTAGTAAACACACTGTGGTTTGACAATCAAGTCAAAAGGCTACAGAGCAAAAGCGAGATGCCACTCTGACCAAGGGCCTATAGTTAGTGAGAGCAAGCAAAGTGCCCAGCTGGCACTTAGCTTCTTCCAGCACCTGCCAGTGCTGGGAAAGCAGGATTGTTCTGGAACAGTCCCACCTTCCTGGCATTGGTAGGAGCACTGGATCAGTGTCCACTGTGTGCTCTTCAGAATTGAGGCAGTTGTCTGGCTTCTCTTCCACTTGAAGAAGCAAAGCTGAGCAGTGCCTTCCTGCTTGCTGTCATTTTGGCCAAAAGAGATGCTGGAGGCAAGAATGAACAACCCAGTAACTTCCCCATTTCCCACCCCCTCTGCTGCTTGACTGCATTGCTAGGGAGAAGGGTGTAACAGGGCTGGAGGTGCAGGAGAATGTCTCTTTTCCCATGAGGCAGTGCAGTCACCTTGCCATTGAGCTGGCCAGCAGGTGACAACTATCCCCCAATCTCCTCCCAGAGGGACTGAGCAGGGTGGTTGCCTTCTCTTCCTGCCCAGCAGCAACTCTTCTCTCAAAGTAATGCAGTCTTGGGTGGCTCAGAATTGCTCCCCGCTCTGTGTGGTTGCCACTCACCTGAGTAGCAGCTGTGCACAACAAGAATAGACATACCCCCAGTCTCCTGGGAAGAACTAGGGGAGGCAGCCCATCCACCCATGCTGTGATTGCATGGGTGGGCAGGAGGAGATACTTGTGCCCTCACCCCACACTCTGGATTTCATGCTCCCCCTCTCCTGCTGCTGTTGTGAGACCAGAATAGCTCACAAACAATCCTGCTTTCCTGGCATCTACAAGAGCATGAGGCTGGGGAGCAGATGAGAGCTGTCAGAAACAGGCCCTGTCATCTCTGCTTCCCTCAGTGCTGGGATACCAGTGTGGGGAGAGGGAGAGGTGATGCCTCTGGATCCCCACTATCTCATTGTGCAGCACAGCAAGGGTTCTTAGGCAACTTTAAGGCAGGGTCACTATTGCCCAAACCCGCCAAATAGAAATTGCCATGAAACCCAACTGTCTACATTCCCAACTACTCTGTGATAACTACCAACAGCAATAAATTATTGCAAAAAGTAAGGTTGCTTACTGGTAATTGATGTTCTCTGTGTGATCATCTGTGCATTTACACATATGGACTCTGTGCCTGTGCGGGGCCTGTTGTCAGGATGATTTTCTTAGCTAAAGTCATTTCTGTAGAAGCCCTGCCCTTCCCTGCTCCACCTGGTATATTTAGGAGGGGCTCCCACCATTTACCCCAGTTCTCATGAGACTGATGTTTCAGCCTCAGAACCAAGGAGGAAAAGCCAGTAATGGCTGACCTCCACTATCCCAGTATGGGTGCTGAGGGAAAGCAGCTACAGGAATCAAGACAGTCAACACTGACATGGGATCAGTGGGTGGGTTGTGTGAATGTAAAGATGACCACTCAAAGATATTGCATAGGAATCTGCATGACCATTGACAGGCTCTATCCCAATATGAAAAAATGAGGGTGTGGGACCAGATTACACAGACCTTCCATGAACAGAAGGGACAGTGGATATGAGAATACCATGAAAAACATTTGATCATCCTGTGGAACTATGAGATCACCACCAGATATACTTTTAACAGAGAATGCACTGGAATGCACTACATGGAGGGAGCTGAGGATATGACGGTAGGATGCCTGCTGTGTGTCCATTTTGCCTTGTAGGGACTTCCTATGTTGGGTCACAGGACTATGTCTAGGATTGACTTTATTGCAGAATGGAAAGGGAGGCCCAGGTGTACTAGGTGATTGCACCATGCAGTGAGGTGGATGGTCCCGACATCCAGATACAGGATTATCCCTCAGTCCAAGAGAATGATGTCTGGTCTTTTTTTTTCTCTTCCCCCTATTTTATTTTTATTTTTTTTTACAGAAAAAAAAAACATAAATACAAAACTTCACAACAACAATAAAACATAACCAGAATACAATAATCAAGAAAAGAATAAATGATAGAGTGCACCCACCACCCCGGAGACCAATACTACCACCATTCACATACTGTAACAATTAATAATACATAATATACTTCAATTATACCCATATCCCCTCCAGAAATTTGTATAATCTTGATTGGGTTTACAGCCTTTGCCTTCTATCGGTACTGCTTTTACAAAATCTTCCCAAATTTTATTATATTCATTTGCTTTCATTAAACTTTTTAAATTTTTTATTACTGTCATCAGTTTATCATTAATTACCATATTCCATATTTCATTATACCATTCATGCCTTTGCAAAACCCTATTCTGTTTCCAATATTTAACTACCACTAGCCTAACTGCCATTATCATGCTTACAATCAATTCTTTCTTAGCTTCATTTATATCTTGTTTTTCTATCAACAGTAATAACACCATTCTAGGTAACATTTCTAAATCTATATTTAAAATTTCTCCAATTTCCTTAAATACCACAATCCAAATCTTTTATATATTTTTACAATCCCACCATATATGTTTATAAGTTCTGATCTCTTTACCACATCTCCAACATATATTGTTTATCATCAATTTGATTTAACTGGTGTTAAATACTATCTCCATATCACCTTGTATCCATACTCTTTAATTCTTAATGACATTCTTATATACTCTTCTATTCCTAATATTCTTCCAATCCTTGTCCTTTATCTCATCTAGATCCATTTCCCAAAACAGAAAGCCCTCCTTCTGGTACTTTGCCTTCTAATGTCTTTCACGGAGGGTTCCCGGAGGAGGGCCTCTGCTGCTGATCTCAGGGGGCGGGAGGGCAAATACAGAAGAAGGTGTTCCTTTAGGTATCCAGGTCCCAAGCCGTTAAGGGCTTTATAGGTAATAACCAGCACCTTGAATTGAGCCCGAACTTTGATGGGAAGCCAGTGCAGCTGGTAGAGGACTGGGGTTATATGAGAGTAACGCCCAGTCCCCGTCAGCAACCTGGCTGCTCTATTTTGCACCATCTGAAGTATCCAGACTGTCCCCTAACTCCATTAATATCCTGTAGATTTTGGCAATTCTTCCTTTACTTGTATATTCTTCCTCAGTCTCACATACTTTTATACTCATTTCAAATTATGTTAATTGTCTTTCTTCCTCTTTAAATTTGTCCTCCATCTTTATCCATTTTTCTAATTGAATTAAATTTAACCAATTTAATTTAACCTCTGGCAATATACTCCTTAATTGTATTATATTTTTATCTTATTTTTTCAATCTTCCCATTTATATATATGGTTATTTTTTAATTTATTAATCCAATCCTTTAATTCTTTTTTTGGGAATTTCTCCATTTTGACCACTGGTGTTAACGGAGAAATTCCCGGGATTACCTGTTGCCTCCATTTTAACCATACTTCCATTGTATTTTTTAAAAAGGGATTTTGAATTCTCTTAATAATCTTTTTAATATCTTTTTAAAACCAATATGGCTCTAAATGATTGCCTATTTCCCTTAATTCTTTTAATTCAATATCACTCCATATTAATTATTTATTTTGGGTTATAATATCCAGAACTATCTTTAATTGGTTTGCCACCCAATACTTTTTAACATCTGGAATTCCCAGTCCCCTTTTTTTGTGATTCATGCCATAATGCTTTACTTTTCCTCTTTTCCCTCCATTACAATAGACCTCCAATAATTTCTGCATGTCCTTTAATTCTTGATCATAAAACCTGATTGGGATCATCCAAAACAAACAAACAATCTTTGGCAGAATTTTAATTTTTGTTACTGCTATTCTTCCAAACCATGATAATTTACATTTTCATATTTTCCTATTTTATCTTTTATATCCTTCTTTATCTTTTCATAATTTTTCTTTTTTAATTCTTGGCTATCTTTTGGAATATCAATTCCTAAATATCTAATATTATCTACTATTTTTAAACCACTGTATTTCCCAAATTCCTTTGAATGTAAATATATTCTCTCTATAGTATTTATTGGGTCTTGAAATGCTAGCAATGTGTCATCTGCGAATAGATTCATTTTGATTTTCTGGCGTACTCCAATTCCGTCTATCTGTGTATCATTCCTAATTGCATTTGCCAGTATTTCCACAATTAAAGCAAATAACATTGGGGATAAAGAACAACCCTGTCTCGTCCCTCAGCTTAGAATTATTGTTTCTGTAATACCATCATTTACGATTATTTCTGCTGTATTTTCTGAATATAATTGATTTATTACTTTCTTAAACTTTACTCCAAATCCCATCTTCTCTATTAAGAGCTTCATTGTTGGCCATTCCACACAGTCAAAGGCTTTAAATATATCCAGTGCTTGTCTGCTTGCCTTTATATTTTGGTTCTCAATATAATAGTTAATATTTAAAACTCTCTTTACCACATCTGACATTTGTCGACCTCTTATAAACCCACATTGATCTTTCCTTATATATTTATCTATAAATTTATTCAATTTATTTACCAATATCGCTGTAAAAACCTTAGCATCTTGATTAATAAGAAATATTGGCCTGTAAGATCCTGGGTTTGTAAGGTCTTTATTAGGTTTTGCTATCAATACTATCATGGATTGTCTCCAAGTGCATGGAATTGTTTCCCCTTCCATAATTTAATTAAACATTGTTTTCATTTTAGGGACTAATAATTTTTTTAAAAATTTTATACTATTCAGCACCCAATCCATCAGATCCTGGTGCTTTACCTATTTTTAATTTATTAATAACTGCCAATATCTCTTCTTCTATTTTAGTTTCCATGATTTCTTTATCCTCTTCTCGGATTTTACACTTTAAATTTTCTTCTATATATTTTTGGCTTGCATTCAAATCTATACATTTCCCTTACATAATTTGTCAAAAAACCTTTGAAAGATTAAAAGTTTTTCTTTCACCTTATTACATCTTTCCCCTTTTTCATTCTTTATTATTCCAATTAAATTATTTGCTTTTTTGACTTGTGTGGCTCTGGCTAGCATTTTGGAATTTTTAATACTATTTTCATAAAATTCCCTTTTCAAGTAAATTGGATTTCTTTGAACTTGTTCTATTTCAATATTTTGTACTTCTTTTCTTTTTGCTGTTAATTCTAACATCATTTTGTTTTCTCTACTTTTAATATATTTTTCTAATTCTTTAATTTCTTCTTCTAGTAGTCTCATTATATGTTGCTCTTTTCATTTTTTTAAATTATACGAATATTTTATTCCTAGCCCTCTTACCACTGCTTTCATCATATCCCATATTACACTTGTATTACTACCTCCTTTTTCATTTATTTCCCATATTTCTTTTAATTCTTTTTCCATTTTTACTAAAATCTTCTCATTTTTAAAGATCCTTAAATCCATCCTCCATCTATTTGCCTGTCTATAATCACATTCTATTTCCATTTCCATTGTTATGCTTGCATGATCAGATAATTTTAATTACTTTTACATCCACATTAACTACCTTGGGCAATATTTCTGAAGTTACAAATATATAATGTATTCTTGTGAAATTTTTTATGTCTATTTGAATAAAATGTATATCTTTTCTGATTCCCATTTAACTCTCTCCAAACATCTTTAAATCTGTTTTCATTAATAAATCTACTTAAGTCTCTATTCTTATATTTTATGTCTAACTTTGATGGGTTAGATTTATCCTTTTCTTTGTCCATAATCATATTATAATCACCCACCATTATCAAATATCCTCTTTTTAATTCTTCTATTTCTTTATATACCTTGTCATAAAACTCCATTTGATTTGTATTAGTTGCATATATATTAGCTAATGTCACCTCTTGTCCATAAATTAGACCTTGTATTATGAGAAATTTCCCCAAGTGGTCTCTTTTTATAGCTTTTATTTTAAATTCACATCTTTTGGCAAAAATATTTGCAACACCTCATATGGAACACCCTTAGAAGTACCATATGATTTTTCATATATGCCTGCCCAATATAATTTTAGTTTGTTTACCCCATCTTTCTTTTGATGTGTTTCATGTAAAAATATAATATCTTTTTTTCTTTATATAAAAATTTTTCAATTCTGGCTCGTTTATCTCTCTCTCCCAAGCCATTTACATTCCACGACATAATCTTCAATGTTTTTCCCATTCTTTCAATACATTAAATGTTCTTTTTGGTCTCCATATGTGAAAAAATAAACACACCAAGAAACCCATAACGAGAATCCAAATGAACATATCCCTACCCCCACCCTTTTCCTCCCCACATTTGTGTGTGGAACCCCCCCCCCTTCCCATCATCAGGACATGTTCTCCTCCCCACTGCCTCAGGCTTCTGGCGGAGGGGAGGGGGGAGAGGAGCCTTCCTTGTAAAGACCCCAGACATCTATTTCACCCTCCCCAATCATCTATACCTTTTTATTCTATACTCAAATTTCTCTTATATTTCAATATTAATTTCAACACTAACAAATACAATATATTCAATATCTAATATGTATAGATCTTATCTTTTCATTCTTCTTCTAAATATCCTCTGCTTCTGGACCTCCTTTATGGAAATGATGAGCTTCCTGCTGCTATGCCCAGCTTCTCTTCCCTGCCTCTTCTCTCCTCCTTTGTCTTCCTTCTTCAAAATGTGGACATATCCTTTAACTTTTACATCTGTACTACATATTCATCATCAATAACAATTCTGAGCATCTTCAGTAAGTCCAATGCTTCCTGTTTTGTATCTACTCTATAATATTTTCCATTATATGCAAACTTCATAAAAATTGGGCACCCCAACTATATTTAATGGAATTCTTTTGTAATATTTTTCAGACTTGGGACATATCTCTTCTCCATTGCAAAGTCTCATTACACAGATCAGGAAAGACTTGAATCTGATGACCTTCCAACATAATTGCTGTCATGTTCCATAGTTTCCACATCAATTGCTCTTTTTTTGCATATGATCAAAATCTGACCACAATGTCTCTTGGTATTTTTCTTCCCGGTCTTCTTGGGCCAACTCTTATGTATTGCATCAATATCCTATCTTTTAAAGGAAACACCTGGAAGAATAGATTTAGCGCAATCCAATATTAGTTGGATCAATTTATCTTCATTCTCTTTCACATCCTCTGGATATCCTTTAAGGCGTAAATTCGATCTTCGTTGTCTATCCCGGATCTCAATCACACTTTTAGAGACCTGATCTATCATGGTCATCTGTTTTTTTTAGCTCTTTATCTTGTTCTCTCACCTGTGCTTTCACTTCTGTAATTATTTGGAGATTCTCTTGGTTTTGTTTTGCTAATTTTTTTATTCTTCCATCCATGTTGTCTATTTTAATAACTATTTTCTTTGACTTTTCTTGCAGATCATTAACACCTGACATTACCTGTGTCTTCATTTCTCTTATTTCTTGTAGAAGTATAATAGAATTGTCCAATTGTAGCAATGAAATCATTGATTTTTCCAGTGATGTTTTCTTTTTTCCACCCATCTCTACTCTTTTTAGCCACTAATCAAATGGATGAGATTTATAAGAAGAATCTTGCTTTACTCTAGGTCTTTGCCAAACCGTCTTCAGCTCCTGCCTAACGTTGTCTGCACTTTTGCTACATTTAGGCATACAGTGTACACTTCTTATTTCCAACTTAGAGGAGAGAACTCTTGAGTTTGATGCTCTTATTTGCAGACCAAAATTACAATTGAACTTTCAAACAATATATAAATCAGTAGCTGCAATTTGACATTCGGCCAGCAGAGGCCATCTCTTTGTTTTCACTTTCACTTCTATTTTTCTTACATTTTTTTCTCAAAATAAAAATAGCACAATAGAGTTAATCCTGGGATAGTAATTAACTTTGATCTACATTCCTTACACCTCTGTCCAAATACTTTCTCTTTCAATACTTTCGGCACTTTCTCGGCGTTCCAGCTGCACGGGGGGAGGGAGGAGTCGCTTCTTATCAAGGAAAAAAAACATTTAAGAAAAACAACCTCTGCCTTATCTCCCCATCTCTTCAGGCTGCTTTTTGAGTTATTACAACAAGCGGCTGTGCTTTTTATAACATACACAGTTTCTCAGTCTGTGATTAGCCAAAATATCCTTACTCCAGGCTAGGCCCAGAAGTTCCAACTCACAAAAACAACTCTTGCTCCACGTCTGTGTTTCAAATCCTCCCAGGAGATAAACAAAGGAATTGACTTACATTTCATGCAGTTGTCCAGTGTTTCTTAATCTTGATTTGAATATAGAAACATAGAAACAGAGCAAGTCAGAAGGGGTCTCCCGGGCCATCTAGTCTGACCTCCGGCACCAGCCGGCTCTGCTCACGACATGCCCACCATGTGGACGTCCATTTTCATCATGTTTTTGTTGATGATCAGGAGTGGATTTTTTAGTGTCCGAGGTCCATTCTGGCTAGCTCCGCCCCCTGGGAATGATGTCTGGTCTTGAAGGGAGCTGAATGAAATTCTGGTTAGGGCAGAGGAGGTGGGCAAACTATGCCTACTGGGGCCACCATGGCACGATGAGGATACATAATGTGCTTTATCTCCCAATTTTCACCAGCTTCCTGGTGATCAGTGGGAATGGTGGTAAAAGGCAGAACAGGGCCCTTTTCTGGTGGAGAAGGAATGCATCTCCCACTAAGCCCTGGCCTAGCCGAGCTTGGGAGCAGAAGGTGGTGCCTTCTTCTTCGCCCTCATCCTTGCGCCTAGACAAAGGTGTGGTTGGGACAGTGGAATGTCCAGTGGAGCTCTGGAAGCCACATATTGATGGTGGGCGCCACAGTTGGGGTTCTGTGTCAGCCCACAAGCAGAAGAGGCATGGGCAGTGAGTGATTGTAGAAGCTAGATGGCTTCCACAGTGAATACATTTTCTAACAGACACCTTGAGTGCCAACAGGGAGAGTGATAAAAACATAGGTTCAGAAGAGTCCATGATAGGTTGGGGTTGGGGGGGAGTTAAGAAAAAAAAAGGGTGGGTTTTGAAAATGAATGAGGAGAGTAAGTGAATTGAATTAGTTATAGAATAAAGGTGGAAGGTAGTTGTGAGGCAACAAGAGAAAACACTAGGAAGAGACCCAAGGCACCCAAAATGGTGGTTGGAAAGAACTGGGGAGAAACGGCAGGATACCCTCCTATATATACCAGGGCAGCAGGATCTTCTATCAAAATGACTTTAGCAAGGAAAATCTTCCTGACAACAGGCCCCCTGCAGGTGCAGAGCCTATATGCATGATGCACAGGAATCACAAAGAAGATGATTCTTGATCAGCGATAAATGTATGCCACTTGTTACACTTCAATTTAAATTGTTAGTAAGGAAGCATGCTGCGTGTTTGTCCTGCATATGACATAAACGTCCACATACGATGACAGGAACTCTCTTAATAAGCATTCCTTGAAAAACAAATAGGCTAACTTGTGAGGACACACAGCAGTTCAGTCCTGTAGGACAAATGTTGGCAACATGGATCTCTTTTCTAGGACTTCTGTAGAATCCCTATTTCCTCATGTGTAGGAGCTACTTCTATGTTTCTTTTCCTTGGCATGAAAACAGAAGGAAATCAAAGTTGCAATACTCTATGAGGTGTTCTATTCAGTAGTATATTCATGTCACTTAAACTTAACAAGAAAGTAATGGAAAATTTCTGTTGTCCAGTTCTGTACTACTGTTTGATTCTTGTTTCAGCTATGTTTGATAGAGACAACAAAGGAGGCGTGAACTTCAATGAATTCACAGGGGTCTGGAAATACATCTCTGACTGGCAGAATGTTTTTCGCACGTATGACAGAGATAATTCTGGAATGATTGACAAACAGGAACTAAAGCAAGCACTAACAGGTTTTGGTAATTCATGTGCAATTATACTTGAGCATGTATCTCCCAGTCTTCTGGCAGGTTGGGCCATATCACATGCTGGAATATTCCAGGGTAAAAAAGAGGAAGTGGGCTTTCCATTTATTTTGTGGATATCATCTGAAAATGCTACCTTGAGGACCTGACTTTTTCAGAACTTGTTGAGGGGGGAAACCACTACTTCAGAACATTTACAATTTATGTATTCTGTTGTGGTGGTTAAAATACATAATTTAGGTCTGGATAGCCTCACATTACTGAGTCTTCCTAATTATTATTTTTTTTAAGGGATTGGTTTCATGAATACCCTGACAGATGGGGAAAGTATTTAGGACTCATTTTTTCAAGGACTCTTGAAGTCAACTAACCATTTAACTAATGTACTTACTAATGTACAATAGTTAGTCTAAAACAGAGTGAATAGTGAACATGCCTTTCATTATTGGTAGGTTTAAGTGTGCCTAAAGTTTTGGTAGATAAATGTATGCTGTCACTGTATTATGTAGAAACTGAGATGGGTTCAGTGTTTGGTTTTGTACTAAGAATTAGTAGAGGAATTTTAAAATCTGTGTGTCATTTTTTTGATAGAAACAAATATCACAGCAACATTACACAGTAGTTGCTATTTGTGCTGATGCAGCCTTTTAAAAAGCCACATTACAGTGTGGGGTCTGTTTTATGGGTTTTGTTCTGGAGGTGGCTAACTCTTCCATTCACAAACAAGACCAAAACCTAATGCAGGATCCTTTTTGGCACAAAAGGGGGTGGTTTTTGCTGATTCTTCACTCTCAGCCCTCCCATTATTTTAGACTCTCCAGCACACAGGTAGGTTTTTAGGAGGCACAAGGGGCTGCCAAAAAAAGGGGGGGTATTTGTGACACTTTTCCCCCCCTCAGAAAAGCAGGTTGTTTACCTGTAACTGATGTTCTTCGAGTGGCCATCTGTGCAGTCACACATATGGATGCTGCGCTTGCACAGTACCTTTGGCCAGAAGATGACAAGCTAACGGTTTCTTTTGGTGGGAAAGCTCTGCTCCCCCTCCCCCACAGCCTATAAAGAGCGAAGCGTCTGCCATTTTGTTCAGTCTTTGAGGACCAAACGGATGCCCCCATGTGGGAAAAATGAGTTCTACCATGAACAGTATCGGTACCAAGAGAACAATGAACAATATTGGTACCAAGAAAATAATGATAACATTCGGTACCGACAAAGGTCCACTCACCGACACCGAGTGGGGCCGGCGGGTGGGTTGTGTGACTGCACAGATGGCCACTCGAAGAACATCAGTTACAGGTAAGCAACCTGCTTTTCTTCTGTGCATCACACATATGGGTAGATTAACAAGCTTACCATAATGGAGGAGGGGAGGTGTCCTCAACGAAGAACAGATGAAAGAATGGCCCTGCCGAAGGAGCAATCCTGCCGAGCACGGACATATAAGTGATAGTGCTTTGCAAAAGTGCAAGGATTCACCCAAATAGCAGCTCTACATACATCATCAATCAGTACTCCCGATGCGAAGGCAGATGAGGTAGCAACAGCCCTAGTCGAATGGCCTCATGGGGCCGTGGGTAAGTCAATCTTAGCCAATTGGTAAGATAAGGTGATGGTATGGACTATCCACTTAGAAAGTCTCTGTGGAGTGATGGGTGCCTTGGTCCCTGGTAGCATATTTAACAAAAAGTCTATTTGAACGTCGAATAGATTCTGTCCTGGATCTGTAGAAGGCTAAACAGTGCCAAACGTCAAGTGAATGTAATGATCTTTCTAATGGAGTAGACGGAGCCGGAAAAAAGGCAGGCAAAACAATATCTTGTCCCATATGAAAGGGCGTGGACACCTTAGGCAGAAAAGATGGATTGAGCCTCAGGACAACCTTTTCTCTATGAAAGTTGAGGTAAGGTGGGTCTACGCGCAGAGCGCAGAGCTCACTGGCCCTTCGGGCTGAGGTGATCACTACTAGAAATGCTGTTTTCCATGAGACAAGACGTAAATCGACTGTCGCCAACGGTTCGAAAGGAGCTCTCATAAGCGCTTGCAGAACAACAGAGAGACTCCAGGTGGGCATTATTGGTCTGATTGATGGGTTCAGATTATATAGTCCCTTCAGAAACCTTTTAATTGTAGGTTGAGAAAAAATGGGCGAGCCGTCCACCATACCACGATGATAGGCAATCGCCACCGTATACACTTTAATCGAAGATGGTTTCAGTCCAGAGTGATGTCGTTCTAAGAGGAACTGAAGAATTTGATGTATCGATGATGTAAATATGAGTGAGAGTTGGCAAAGGTGAATGAGTGAGAGAATGAGTGAGAGTTGGCAAAGGTGGAGAAACGCTTCCATTTAGCTACGTAAGACTTCCGTGTAGAAGGTTTTAAAGCAGCGTTCAAGATGTATTGAATGTCCAGATGAAAGGTTGTTGGATTCGATAGAGCAATAGTCGGGTCCGACAGTGCTGGAGCAGCGCCAACTCCAGCGGATTCGAAGGTTGCAAGTGTAGCGGATTCAAAGGTAGGATTCGAATCACTTGGAAGTAGTCGGTATAGACGTAACCAAGTCAGCTATCGGATTTGCCAGGCTGTTAGTTTCAACGATAATATATCTGGGTGGCGAAGTGCACTGTCCTGCTGGGTTATGAGGTACGGGAGCTGTGGAAGATGAAGGTATTCCCTGTGAGAGATGTCCAGCAGTGTGGGAAACCAAGGTTGGTGTGGCCACCAAGGAGTAATTAGTATCCCTGTGGTCCAATTGGATACAGTCTTCGCTATGACTCTCATCACCAGAGGAATCGGTGGGAAGGCGTAAAAATGCATGTTGTTCCATGGAATCATGAAGGCATCCCCTAGGGATTCACACCCGATTCCTGCTTTCAAACAGAAAATCGCACACACCTTGTTCTGTTGGGTGGCAAAGTCCACGTCGGGAAACCCCCAGCGATGAAAAAGGTCCTCGCGTATCTGGGGATCTAGTTCCCATTCGTGAGAGATGAACATGCGCCTGCTGAGAAGGTCCGCTTCCACATTGTCCATACCGGCCAGATGGACTGCTATCATCGTAATGTCTTTCAAAGTGCACCAGTCCCAGACCTGCGTAGAAAGTCTGGCCAGGGTCGGAGATTTCGTCCCACCTTGTTTGTTCAGATAAAAAACAGTGGCTATGTTGTCCGATGTTATCTGAATGACCCGATGCTGAAGAACATCCTTGAAAGAGCATAGGGCTTTGAATACGGCCAGTAGCTCAAGGAAATTGATATGGTTCATGGATTCTTGCTGAGTCCACGTGCCCTGAGTATACAGGCCAGAGCATACCGCTCCCCACCCCAGAAGAGACACGTCGGTACCGACGGTGATCGATGGGCATCGGGGCCGGAAGGGGACCCCAACATTCAGCTTGTCCAGGACTGACCACCATAGTAGGGAATGGAGTACCGAGGATGGGACTCAAAGCAGTTTTGATGGTGGATCTCTCTGTGGGTGGAACGCTTTGTTGAAAAATAGCTGTAGAGGGCGAAGTTGCAGTCTGGCGTCTGGTACCACAGCAACGGCGGAAGCCATATGTCCTAGAAGTCTCTGGATGGACTTCACTGGAACCGATCTGTCTCGTCGCATTCAGTGGACATGGTGAGCGAAAGTCAGTTGTCTGTCCCGAGGGAGGAAAGCCTTTTCCAACGTCGAATCCAAGTGGGCTCTGATGAACATAAGCTTCTGTACCGGAAGGAGAGAAGATTTCTCGGTATTAATGCATAGGCCCAGATCGTCCAGTAATTCACAGGTAATACGGATAGAAGTGAGGAGCGCTTCCCTGGACCTGGAAACTAGGAGCCAGTCATCGAGGTAAGGATAAACTTGTATGCCCTGGAGGCATAGGTAAGCGCAGACAGGGGCCATGCACTTAGTAAACACTCTCAGAGCGGTGGCCAAACCGAAGGGTAGGACCATGAATTCGTAGAAATTTGAGGCAACGGCAAAGCGAAGGAAACACCTATATTTGTGATGGATTGCAATATGGGAACAGGCATCCTTCAGATACAGTGAGGCGAACCAATCCTCTTTCCTTAGCAGTGGCAAAATATTTTGGAGGGTGGTCAATCGAAACTTCCTCGTCACGATGAATCGATTCAGACTACATAAGTCTAAGATCGGAAATAGGCCACCATTCCATTTGGGAACTGTAAAGTGTCTAGAATAGAATCCGTGAAGTCCGTCATATTGAGTTACTTGACGAATCGCTCCTTTACGAAGAAGTTGTTGTATTTCATTAAGCAGTATCGGCAAGCATGATGTAAACTGGATCGGACTCAATGGAGGAATGATGTCGAATTCTATCCTATAGCCGTGCTGTATGATGGACAATACCCACCGATCAGATGTGATGGACTCCCAAATGGGGAGTCGGCTTTGCAGCCGGTCCCCAGATGAGAGGGGGGTGGGTATGGGATAGGCTAGAGGAATGGTTCACCAGTCCTGTCAACGCTGCCTCCTGTCATCATATTGACAGCGACCTTGTTGGTAGCATTGTTGGGGCTATTTTTGGTGGCGTTGCTGTTGCTGCCTGTGATGAGGTTGTTGCCTAGGATGGTAGGGCTGTCTGTATGGCGGACGGATCCATGCCCACTTATGCCTTGGTTGCGATTGGAGCTCCATCTGTCGGGCTGTCATGTGGGACTCGTGAAGTTTTTTGAGTTTGTGGTCCATCTTTGAATGGAAAAGCCCGGACCTGTCAAAGTGCATTTCCTTGATTCGGTGCTTGGTCTCTTCAGGGAAATTGGTGCTCCTAAGCCATGCGTGTCTACGAAGGGAGACAGCCCCACCCAAGGCCCTTGAATTGGTGTCCACATGGTGCCTGGCTGTGGACAGCTGTTGCACTGTGACGTGCATCGCCTCCTTAATTAGCAGCTTGGCCAGGTCACTCTGGTGGTCTGGGAGGACTGAGACGACGTTGTGGAGATGTTGCATTATAAAATACTGGTATCTCGCCAATGTTGCCTCGTAGTTCGATACGCAGCCCCAGGCCTGAAGCTGCGTAGACCCTCCTGGCCAGGGAGTCGATCTTGCGGCCCTCCTTATTTCGCGGAGCAGTGTGGCCTCTTGCCTCTCTACCGTGGGAGGACTCCACCACGACCGAGTTCGGCTTGGGGTGTCGGAGGAGGAATGGGATGTCCTCCTCCCAAACAGGGTACATGGCTTTGTACCTCTGCGATGTGTGTTGAGGGTGAGAGGGCAAGTCCTGAGGGCGTCATCACCTGCCTCAGGGTGGTGATCAAGGGCAGGACGATCGAGGTGGACTGCTCCCCGTGGACGACGTCATAAATTTTATCCGTCGACGGTCCCGGGCACTGGACGGCATCGATATCCAGGGACTGGATGAGCCTGGACATCAGCTCTGCAAAGGAGACGTGGGACTCGTCTGGTGACGCAGGGCCCTGGGAGGTCACCGCGACATCGGGAGAGGTGGAATCGATGTCCGAGTCGTCGGAGTCCGCGCCGTAATACGGAGGAGCCGAAGAAGAGGACTCAATCAGCGAGACGGACCAACTACTTTCATCCCGGGGATGTGCGCCTCGGATCCAGCAACAGTGGGCGGTCACGAGAGCGTGGTGGTGATCGATCCCTCGGAGTAGGATAGTATCCGGTGGAGTATGGTTCGCCCCAAGATGGATAATAGGAGCGATGCCATTCCTTGGATCGTTGCTCCCTGAATCGACTCCTGCGGGCCCTGGGCGGGGATCGGACCACATCCGCCTACATTGTGGCCGTGGGCATAGGTGTGGGTGACCTAGCCCTGGCGGGGAGAGTCTTGAACTTCCCCATCAGAGATTGACCCCCACTGAAGAGGTGGGAGTGGCTCAGTGGGGGGGTCGCCAAACACCAAGGGGACCCTTGAGGGATGACCCTCATGGCTGCCTGAAGAACCGGCTTGGGTGGGGTCGGTACGGTAGCTGCCGCCGGTACTGATGCGGCCGTCAAACCTGAGTCGTGGTGCCGTGGCCGCTCCGGATCTTTCGACCTTGACTTTTGGGTCGGTTTAGGAGGCTTCTCCTTCCTGGCCTTCTTCGCCGATTTATCCGAGTCAGCATGTTTGCGCTTCTCGCGTTTCTTCTTGGGAGAAGCGAGTGGGGCCCTCAAGGCAGAAGCATCTTTGTCTGAAGGGCGTGAGGGCGGGACCACTGCAGCCGGGCCAGGCTTCGGAGTGACGGCGAGTGGGTTGGACTGCATAAGAGCCCGATCCCACAGGAGCCTCCGGAGGCGGTTCTCCCGATTCTTCCTGGCCTGCTTGAAGAAGGCCAGGCAGTGGGAGGCATAGGTCATGCGGGTCAGATGGAGACATATTCGACCCGCATTCCGTGCATTTGCGGAAAGCCGCTCGCTGCACCATTGCAAGAAGAGGGAAAAAAGCAGACAGTGCAGAGGGTAAGAATATATTTTTCATTTTTTTTTTTTTTAATAGAAGAAGGTAGAATGGTAGAACGGTACGATAGAAGTAACAGGAACTAACAAGAACTATAGAGATAACAGGGATATAAAACTGGGAGCTTAAAAAGAACCAGAAATAGGCTACGAGTAACTGTCTGAGAGATAGTTGAAAGTGGCACGAGGCACAGCGAATGGCGGTTGCAAAGACTGAACAAAATGGTGGACGCTCCGCTCTTTATAGGCTGTGGGGGAGGGGGAGGGGAGCTTTTCCGCCAAAAGAAACCGTTAGCTTGTAATCTTCCTGCAAAAGGCACTGCACAGGCGCAGCACCCATATGTGTGATGCACAGAGGCCACAACGAAGAACTCTGCTTAATATACACTTCCACCACCAAGAGCAAAGGGAGATTCTTAGCTAATATAATTTACTTTTAAAGGAGAGTTAGCTAGCTGTTTCATCTTTAACTGTTAAAATTGTATTATTGAATTACTAATTTGAAAAAGATTTTTAGACATACCTTGATGTCTCATGTTAACAGGCTATGGATCAGTTTAAGATTTTGGATTTCTCTTTAAAGTTAACCAGTTTTTCAACATGTGCATTGCTGCCTTTAATCCATTGTAATAGTAATACTAGAAATACAACATGTTTACTGAACAGTATCTTCAGCCTTTCATTCTTTCTCACTTTGGTGAGAATGTCATGAACTGGATCTTTAGATTCCCTTCTCATTTAACAATAGAGATTCTATTTCTAAACCTTTTGTGTGAGTCTCAGTGTGAAGGACTCTTGCTAAAGGGCAGAACTGCTAAATAATTAGAATATCGAATACAACAGGATACCTGCATTACTGCATGTGGCACCTTGCTTTTGTGTCTAAATGAAAGCACACAAGCTGATGCGGGTTCCCTTCCCACCTTATGCCTCCATTACTGTATTTCGTATTAGGCAATAGAATATGCATTCCACAAATAGAGACGGCACCTAACAACTTTCAAAGGACATTTGTTCAATGTCAAAAACTCGTAATTGGTTAATATTTCATGTGCACCTAATTTTTATTGATAGCACATCTTAACTGCTATTTCATTTAACAGTGCATGCATATCTTGTAGCTTAAAACTGGCATTGTTTTGTCCTGCATTGATAAACAGTTATTTGCTTATTTACATTAACTGCTTATAATTAATTCCATAATACAGATGGCTTGTAGATACTTTGCTTATAAATACTTTCAATTCTTACAAGGTTATCGACTTTCTGACCAATTCTATGACCTCCTTATTCAGAAGTTTGACAGACAAAGAAGAGGACAAGTGGCTTTTGATGATTTCATTCAATGCTGTGTTGTCCTGCAGGTAATAATAAACAGGGATACTGAGTAGCTATGGTTTAGAGATGCCAGGTCAAATTAAATTTAACATAAAAGCCTAGAGATGATACTTCCATAGCCCAGTGGAATGTAATGCCCCTGCCCCCAGTACTGGCAGCATTCCAGTACCTTATACTTCTTGAATGTTGTCCTCTGCATTGATGCTTCCTGTGGGGGTCTACTTTCTTGGAAGATACCCAACCTTTATGATGGTGCCAGTCCTTGTGTTAGGGTACAATCCCAGCATGGTACTAACCAGGAAGCTGTCAGGAAAGGAATCTTCCCAGACTAATGCATACTGCTGCCAACAGAAATAAGGAATGTTCCCCAAGGCGAGTTTTCATTATGAAACACATGATCCTATTATTGCAAGCAACTGCTGCTATTCAGTCTTTTGATTGTTCAATGCATTTGAAGTATAGTCTTGAAAATTGTGTGCCTGCATGTGTGTGTGTGAGGGAAAAGGAAAGAGAGAAGCAAGGGGTGCAGTGAAATTGGATCTGAGAACCACCTTTTGCGACTTAACAGTTTTCTCTTATGTGGCCGACAAAAGCAAGCAGAAGGCAATATACTAGGTTGAATCCAGCTTATGGTAGTTGCAATTAAGTAATGGTGCTTCATTTACTGTATAGTTGCAGCCTAACCACAAATGCCTCCAGAGAAAGTCTTCACAGGATTCTCTTTCCATTTGGCCTGTTGGGCAAGACTAGATTTAGGGAACATTAGATATAAGTAACACCTATATGTCAGTTGCTTTGTGCCCAGCAATTTTGATTTCTCTTCCTGAAGGCATTCGCTACACCTATGCAACTGTCTTCTATAGAGATAGAGACACCCAGTATGATTCCACAGTTCCTTGCTGGGATATGAGCTGGAAAAAGATGGAGGCTTTTCATGACTTTGCTCTTTTAAGTAGGGTAGTGATCTGATGACTAACCAGTAAGTGAGAAGAGAGTCTGAAAGAAAAGGAATGGGATATTCCCCCACTCAGTTGACTTTCCTGTTGGTCAAGAGCCTTCCATAAGCAAAAGTCCCCCAGCCTTGATTTAGATTATAAATTAAAATAACCCAACTAATGGTTGAACCCTAATAATGAACAGTAGCAAACAGATTTTACTGGTAGAATTTTGTCTAGGATAAGAGTTACATATAACTTATTCTTGTTTTCAGAAATGGACGGATGTCTTCAGACGCTATGATACTGATCAAGATGGCTGGATCCAAGTGTCTTATGAACAGTACCTTTCCATGGTTTTCAGTATTGTATGACATTAAACAATGGACTACAGTTGCCAATTTATAAATGAGGTTGAGAACCATCTTACATTTACAGAATCTACTAACTATGGCCATAGCAGCAGCTGCTACAGAATTCAATACTGCATTGTGTATATTAGGTTGCTGGCAATATGTGAAATTTAAATGCCATATAGAAATAACACTCATTCAGATTTATACTCTTGCATGTGCCTTATTTTTTTTTTTACTGAGAATATAAAAAAAGCAAGCTACAATTGTGTACTGTGTTCTTTATATGCATATAACATACATATTATGGCTTGAAATGCAGATAATTGTTTAGTTGTACTGTTGTGAAGTTCTGAAGAGAAACTAAAGAGCTTCTTGATGTGGGTGAAAGAGGAGAGTGCAAAAGTTGGCTTGAAACTCAACTTCAAGAAAACTAAGATCATGATTAGTAGCATCTGGTCCTATCACTTCCTGGCAAATAGATACGGAAGAAATGTTAGTAGTGACAGATTTTATTTTCCTGGGCTCCAAGATCACTGCAAGTGGGGACTGCAGCCAAGAAATTAAAAAATGCTTGCTCCTTGGGAGGAAAGCAATGGCAAATCTAGACAGCAGACTAAAAAGCAGAGATACCACCCTGCCGACAAAAGTGCATATAGTCAAGGCTATGGTTTTCCTAGTTGTATACATTCACAGTAATGTATGGCTGTGAACGTTGAACCATAAAGAAGGCTGAGTGCCGAAGAATTGAGGCCTTTGAATTGTGGTGCTGGAGAAGACTCCTGTGAGTCCCTTGGGCTGCAAGGAGATCAAACCAGTCAGTCTTAAGCGATCAACCCTGACTGCTCTTTAGAAGGCCAGATACTGAAGATGAAACTCAAATATTTTGGCCACCTAATGAGAAGGAAGGACTCCCTGGAGAAGAGCCTAATGCTGGGAACAATTGACGGCAAAAGAATAAGGGGGTGGGAGAGAATGAGGTGGCTTGATGGAGTCACTGAAGCAGTCGGTGTGAGCTTAAGTGGACTTCGGGGGATGGTGGAGGATAGGAGTGCCTGGAGGAATGTTTTCCATGGGGCACTGATGGGTTGGGCATGACTTCACGAATAACACAACACACAACTGTTGTGAATTCTTACCTTCTGGGAGAGACTGCATTCTGTACAAGTTCTCATCATTTCTTTTACTCCCCTATTTTTCATCTTTTGGGGCTGCTTCATGTATTGTACTCAGGCATGCACACAGATTTACCAAAGGGCTCCATAGCTCTGTCTGTTTCGTTGGCTCATGAACACCTCAGTTCACGACCAAGCTGGATTGCAAACAGAAATTTTGGGAAAAAAATTGCCTCAGGTCATGAACTCTGCATCGGGTGACGATTGCAATCGTGCCCATCTTCCCTGCCCGGGTGCAATCGCGGTCGTGCTCCGAGGGGGAGATGGCCACGGTTGTGCTCGCAGGGTGGGAGAGATGGTTGCAACTGCACCCGTCGTCCTTGCCCGACTGCAAGCACAACTGCACCTGTCTGTGCCCGTGCTCATGCAGGGAACATGGGCATGATCATGGTAATGCGTGGGGGGGGGGGGAGATGGCCGCAATCTTTGTTGTTGTCACTTTGCTTCAAATTTTTGTGATTAAAAAAATAGTTACAAAATGGATTAACCTTATTTACATTGAACCTTATGGGGAAATTTGACTTGGCTCATGACCAATTTGGGTCATGAGCAGAGTCGTGGAACGGATTAAGTTCATGAGCCAATGTACCACTGAACCTAGCCTCTATCTCCAGTGTGGAGCTGTGGACAATTCCTATAGCTGTAGAAGTGTAGTATGACCACATAGTGATTCCTAATCTTCCTCCACACACAAGATGCAGAGAGAAGGCTGGGGTTTATGATTTTATCTATAGGCTGCTGTAGTGCTTGAAATGCCTTGGGTGAAAACACTATCTTAACTTTGCAAGGTAGTAAACTAAAAGGTTGGATCAGTTTTAGCGCAAACCAAACTTTTACTTACTATCCTCATGCACCCCTGCCTTATCCTTCCTTTGTGTCATACCACATACCTGGAAACTGGATTTGATTATAGACCTTGATGTACTGCATATGGTCAACAAGATTGCTGTCATGTAATATATGTAAATAGAACTATTTAAAAAGTTGCAAATTATGTATGTCATCTGAACTTCCTTGGTTGATGTGGGTGATGACTTCCATGAAAACTGAGTATCTGTCCATACAATCTCTTGTATGTACCTAACAGTAATATATTTTTTTGGTAGTTGTTTAGAAGCAGTGCATTTTATTACCTTTGCTGTAGAAAGATTTTGCCCTCTCCAAAGTTTTACAGCAGATTGAAAATCTTATTCTAAACAGAAATAACTTGTCTCCTGTTTGAAGTAAGTAATGGAAGTGAAGTTCTTCATAGCTGGAAACTGGTGTATGATATTCAAGAGTATAATAGATGCATTTCAAACAACCATATAGATAGCTTTGTTACCCTTTTGTTACAAAGATTTTTTTTACAAAGTACCTGTAGGCAGTGACTTATTGTATACTAACTCCAACATATATGAAGGATAACTCAAAGGAAGATGTCTAATGTAAAATATTCAGAGTCCCAAACACTTTGTTTTTCATAGAATACTGTCAAGCATCCTTGTATTAAGTGAACTGTGTTTAATAGAAATAACAAGTGTTGAAGCCTCAAGGAATGTGATATAATATTATCATACAACAAAAATTAATGTTCACAATGCTTCTGATACATTTCAGAAATTCTAAACATTGTAGTATATTTACCTCTACAATACTTTTCAAATGCTGTACAAACTATGTTTGGGTAGGTAGTCTTTAGAAGCAAGATGTACTTTTACTGAGTAGCTTCCTGGTATGGTAAAGCTGTTGGCTTCCAAGTCATTCTTAATTTATTTCACTCAAAGCTTGAGCTAATGCACGAATATTAATTTCTAGAGGAGAAGAAAAACTTGTGTCAGGTTAACAGAGCTTATAAATGGCAAAAAAAGCGATTTTAGCACATTTCAAGAGATACATAAGAATAGATGAACTTAGTTTGGAGAAGAATTGGATACTAGATTGCATTTTCCCTCTGACCAACTTAATTAACCTTCCATCAACTTTTCTGCTCTACCATCCATTCCACAGTTCTCAAAATGATGATGCTCAGACACTAACTGGGCCATGAAACTGAGCACAATATAGGGCAGGGTTGTTAGAATGCTTGAGACATAACAAAAAGACTTGGTTAATGTTCAAAAACAGACAAACATGTTCCACATGGTTTTTCTTCCACATTCATGCATTTTAGAAATACACTTGTAATTCTGAAGCAGTCAGTTGATAACTGCTGTATTAAACAGGATCTAGTACAACAGCAATAAAAATGTCATTAAATTAGGACTTTTATTTAAATAATGGATGAGGGTAGTCAACTTTATTCCTGTTTACAAACTTTCCATCCAATCAACTATCAAAATTTACAGAATTTTATAATAGAACTTTGGTCCAAAGTATGGTGTTGTCCCTATTGGACAGCATTCCCCAAAGCAATTGATATTTTATATTTTGCCTTGTGCTCCTGGTGGTGGCTAAGACTTGTACAGCTTTCTAGCATGACTACAACTGCTGTCAAGCTCAGTCAACACAAGCAAGGGCCAGAATAATGGGAGCTGCTGTCAAAAAACAAGTATACCACATTGCAGAATGCTGCAATGAGTGAGCAAAGGTATAAATAACCATCATTAACCCTTGTTCAATATACAGTCTCAACAGCATATGTGTCACCAATTTAATTTACAAAGCAGCTATACAGCATTTCCCAATGTGTACCGGCTCTATTGTTACTGAGTAGAGACTGCACATAATCAACAAAAGTGTGCTTAGCTTTGCCAATGAATGTGCTTGGTTCCTTTCTTCCATTTACAACACCCAGCTTCTGATAAGGCTATCAAACTCACGGTTTTCTGACCACGTACAGGTATGGTATAGGTATCTAAGGCACTCAATCTATATTATCTGGTTTCTTTTATGTTAAAAGAGGTCAGGACAGCTACATGTACTTACTTTGAAGATCTGGATAAAAAGGAAGTAGCCGCTGAAGCATTCTTGTCAATGTAGCTGCATCCTTTCCTCGAAGCTGACTCAGAATGTCATCAGAAAAGCCTTTACTACTTCCACTCAATATGTTATTTAGCTGTGCTTTCTGTAGCTGGTAATCACTGTATGAACTATCACCAGAAATGGATGGGCATGGCTCCATATTGTCTTCAAGGCTTGACTGTTGGTAGACAGATTGCTGTGGCCAAGCAGGTCCACTGCTGTCTGAAGACAAGGACGATGTAAACACACAATTACCTTTCCCAGACCTGTTGTGATACCATGGGGGTGTTTTCTGTAAAGGGCTATCTGTTTGATAACTTCTTGAAGAAGAGTATGAATTAGAGGTGACAGAATATGCTTTTGAGTCTAGTGATGCTCTCCTACTATCCCAGTTTCTTGCTCTCCTGTCTGTCATTTTATTCTCAGGTAATTGACTGCTATCTTCCTGGCAGTGTTGTGCTGTATATTTGCTTTGTGATGATGCAAAATAGGGAGATTCTTCTTTGGCTGGAGTTGATTGTAAGTAATCAGAAGCAGACTGGTTGAATTGTTTCATCCACTCATTGAGTCCATGACTAAAGCCTCCTTGCTGAAGGGCAAATGAACTCTCCAGGGCAGACACTGTTGCAAGATCTTTAGAAGAAATGCCATGTGAAGAGGATTTTCCTTTCATTTGGCAAATATATGAATCCACAGGGGTGTGTGACGTGCTTGGTTCATGCTGTAGAAAGGACTTTAACTGTGCAAGTCCATTAGACTGATGTCCTTCTTGGCAATTGTCTGCTGGAAAAACAAAACAGCTGAAAGATCTGACAAAATGCTATTCTTACTGTGAATTCCAAATGACATGAGAATTTCCGGTAAACTTAAGTCAGTACTTTTCAGGCACAGAAACTTCTACCTGGCCTAAGATGAGATCATAGTCTTTTTCTGTGAGTCACACTTTTGGATGGAACTCCTTTAAAAGCAGGTACCTTGGCTGAACGTAACTGGGACCAATAACATAGCATGTGAAAGAACATGTCCCATGAAGGCTGATTAATAGTTAGAGGAGGGATGACCACAGCAGCATGGCCACAGAAATGCAATAGGTACTCTGACTTTAAAAATAAAATTCTCACAATAGAATGGATCGATTCAAGTTCATTCAACCAGTAGACTCACTGAAATGAATAGGTCTTGTATTACTCATGACTACCTTAGTCCATTATTTCAGTGGATCTACACTACATCAGGATCCAACCTATTTCATGACACAGTTGTGGGACCTTTCTCAGTGGGAACTTTTTTGAATCCTCATCCACTGACTTAACAAAAAGTCATTTTAACTTTCTATTCAGAGAAGCAGTACAATAAATCCAACTGAACCTGAGTGTATTACTTTGCTTCATCTTTGGACACTAACAAAAATGCAATGGCCACCAGGCTGAGTTCAATAAGTATACAGTAACATATAGTTCAATAAATTTAGACTTAATCACCAGTGTGCCATGATTAACTACATTCTTTAGCTGCAAAGCACTGCTACTCTGGAATAAACAATAGACGAGAAGCACACAACATTATGAATAACTGACTATATAGCAAAGTTGATTGAACTCAGCATGGAAAAAGCTGGTTCAAATAAGTGACTGAACTCAAAACTTCATTATGTCCCACATAAATACTTTTATCTCTCCTAGCATCAAATGGGCATCAAAATGGCAAATGCATGTATAAAGTAATGCATATTTTTGCCCCCAGTTCAAGGTAAGCAAGTGTAAAGTAATGCATACTGGGGCAAAAAGTCTCAGTTTCAAGTATAGGCTAATGGGATCTGAACTATCAGTGGTTGACCAGGAAAGGGATCTTGGAGTGGTGGACAGCTCAATGAAAATCTTAACCCAGTGAGCAGCTGTTGAAAAAAAGAAAAACTCCCTGTTATGCATAATTAGGAACAGAACAGAAAAGACTGTAATACAAATCCTTGGTGCAAACATTCTTAAAATATTGTGTACAGTTCTGAAAAAGGTCAGTATGGAGTTGGAAAAGATATTTCCCGAGAAGGGCAAAGAAAATGATTAAGTAACTGGAACAATGCCCTTATGAGAAGCAGCTGGAACAATTGGGACTGTACTAGCTTTGAACAAAGGCAAGTACAGGGAGACAAGACAGAAGTGTTTAAAATAATGCATAGTGTGAAGAGACATTCTTTTCTCTCTTCCACAATGCTCAAGCCCAGGGTCATCCCATGAAGCTGACTGGTGAGACGTTTAGTAGAGATAAAAGGAAGTGCTTCTTCACATGATGTATAGTGAAAACATGGAATTCACTGGCACAGGAAGTGGTGATGGTTGTCAATTTGGATGGCTTTAAAAGGGGATTGGACAGATTCATGGAGGAAGAGACTATCCATGGCCTATACCTTGCTGGCTATATGCTACCTACATTCACCAGTTACTGAGGCGCTTATGCAGCGGGAGGTCTTGAGCAGCTGGTTTGCCTCTGTGTGCACAAACTGCTGGACTAGATGGACCACTGGTCTGACTGAGGATTACTTTTCTTATGTTGTCATGTTTCCATTGCCGTAAGAGGAGTTTGCATGGAGACATTCCAATATTTAAGTTACCAGGAAATAATCTCAGTAAACTTTCACAAAACTCTGAAAATAGAAATTGCCCCATGATGACCCATTTTACACTGTATTACACTTGAACTACAATCACGGACCAAGTAAGGTTTAAGAAATCAGTATCAGTAAGGGGTAGGATTGTGCCTACCTAGGTACATTTGGTTGCAGTTCTGCAGACTGCACTGCTGTTCACCTCCTTTAAAGTGGTAGGAAAAGAGGCAGTTAAGTGCAATATGTGAAGTATCTTCACAGCAAGGAAAGGGGATGCTCATGCTTTACTGGAAAAGCACTGGAAACTGCTGCTTTACAGCACCAGTTGCAACTTGAGGTACTTTGTGTGTCTCCACACATGCCATTAGTGTGTGTGTGTGAGGTCAACCTTGCAGTTGAGGGGGCTGTTGCATGTAAAAGTGCACCTCTACAGAGGAGAAAAGACACAACTTTAAGAGTGCAAGTGTTAAATACATCAATGATAAAAATAAATGAGCTGTGATACAGCCAAAAACTTTTCTAGATGTACCTAACTTAGCAACATCTAGAAAAGATGTGGAGAATTTCAAATGCAAGTCACTGAGTCACTGACTTAAGGTATTTATTTCTCCATTATTGTTTTACTGAAGACATCTGAAAATACCTGGATTATCCTTGCAACTTGCCAATGGTTTATGTGGTTTTACAATTTTTATTCCTGGTGGCAGCAATGATGGAAGACTTCTTATATGCTTGAGCTAGAAAAACAAAAAACAACTTTGAGGCCTTACACTGAAGTTTTCAAAAGGAGAATCCACTGGGGTAAAATGGAGGATCTGTAGCAAAAGGCTTATCTTAATTTGCTTTGCTGTTTGTGGCTTTAAGAACTGTCCATCTAACACCAACCAATGTTTGAAGGTTGGTGTTAGATGGACTGTTCTTAAAGCCATAAAGACTCAGAGCCTGCAACCTATAAAGGCATTTCAGAAAGGAGAGAATAGCTTTAAAATACTGCATTTCAAAAATTATAATTTCGTCTATCAACATTTCATATCTACTGAGGTCACAAATTACTTCACACAGTTCTTCTGTTCCTTTCTGCAGTCTATTTTTTGCAGTTTTTGCTATTGTTAAATGACTAAGAGTCTATTTGCCTATCTACTGCAAATCACTCTGCTTAGTATGCCTATAGACTAAAGTAATAAAGCAAAAGAAGCTGCAAAACAGTTATGTAATTAACTGTTAAGTACAATTACGTTATATAATTTACCAAAAATAAACATGGATAGAAGCAAAGGTGGAGACAATCTTTTTTAAAAAAACCACATTTGATATAAGCACCACTGCTCTTAATATAGGATTACTATGCACTTTACAAGCAGAAGAGAGAAGTAATTGAAACAATCTTAAGATGCTGTCAACCTGAAAAATATCTGAAATTTTGCAATAAAATGACTGGCACTGATTACTTAAAAAAGCTTACTTACTGCTGCTTTCTTTTCACAAAAGGCCTTCAAAGCTTCTGACAAGGACTGTGCAATGCTTATCACTTGAGTTGCTTCTTTGTCTGATGTTATCTCGAAATTCTCCTGTCAAATATTTAACAATTGAGTGTTGACATAGAAGTAATTTCATTCTGCACTGGTTTCTTTAAAACATTTTCACTTCCCAGTGCCAGCTCTGCATTTAATAGTTAATGCAGTATCTCACACAGGGTCATCATGGGTAGGAAAAACAGAACCACTATTTTCTTACAACTTTATTTTGTTTTTAGCCAACTAAGGAAAAAGACATGCAATGGGAAGTCCTTATAACATACCCTTGAAAATAGAAATTATTTTCATTCTGTTCCTAGTCATGTTTATTAAGTGGCACATCCCACTGATTTCAGCTGGATGTACTTAGATTGCAATCCTGCAGAAAATCCACAAGAATTACATTCTAATCAACACAAAAAACTAGTCAAACTAGTTTCACACTAATCTGAGACAGTGTTTTTCAGTCACCAGTTCAGTGAGTTGTATTTTCTATGTGGAAAAATAATAATAGTTATTTTTTGTAAGTACTGCCTCCAAAGTATCCATTTTGCCGCCATATAATACTTTCTCATAGGTGAAAAACATTTGCCTTACCATATACTCCAGAGCTTTCTGTCTCAGAACTGGATCATTCTGTAAGAAAGCAAAGTTGTACACTGAAAACAAAAAGTCTCAAAGTGAAATGATAGAAGACTGAATCTAGAGTGCCTGTCTGCTTGAAGGGAGCTGGTTCCCCTTCATCCTGGATCCTCTTCTGCCAACATTCCTCACTGTTCTGGATGGTTCTTCCAAGTCCTGGAGTTATTTTGGGGGAGTGGGGGTGGGGAGGCCTAGGCAACTATGAGAAATTGCTTTGCACCCTTTCCCATGAGCCCCCAGGATTGCCAGCCTGCCTGTGAGCAGAACATATTCCTGGATCCAACCCAGATATCCTATGCTATTCTACACAAAACTGGACAGAAACTGACTGACTGACGGTTTACTTTCCAAGACAGAGACAGTCTGCGTGGCAACATAAGGGTCATAAAAGCGCTATTATCCATTTTCCCCAGGCAAAGGTCTACTGGGGAGGATGAACTATGAAGATGGGAAGCTTTCTAGCAGAAAAAAGAAATCCCCCAAGTTTAGAAAATATACTGCTACATCTCCAGAACATATCTGAGAGTCACATGAAAGAGGTGAAAACAACTGTTTCACATGGTAGGCAAAGTGATATTATCATGCCACCACAAGTATCTGATTAACCCAAGGAAAGAGTAGACAGGAGAATGCTCAAAGAAAGGGCTACATATTTTCCAACCGTGAAAAAGCAAGGTTTGTATCCTAATATAAGTCAACTTAAATTCACAGAAGGAAATCTTGACATCGCCCCCTCCTGCACAGTCACTGCAACCTCCAACAGTTTCGCCAGAAGGTCGTAAGCCCCACCTAAACAATTAATTGGGATGGGGTGGGGCTGCTGGTAAAAGAACTTTTATTAAACCCTAGCAAAAGTTCTCATTTAATATGTATAAAGTAGAACAAGTAAGATAATGGCATATTAAATTTAGTTCTCATATTCAAATATAATACATAAGACACTCACCTCAGGCTTGTAACTACTGGAAAACCTAAAATAAGATTTACAAATCAGAGTGCACCTTAAAACTACACTGATGTTAATATACTAAAAAATATTAACTTGACATGATATACCCCAACAACTCAGGGGAGTTATGAGAATTTATTAACACAGCATATACTAATCCTAAGTCCCACTCAGAAAAATGTGTAATGTGTTCTTAGCTAGGATCAAAAACAAATCCACAGAAATTAAGCATTAAAATTTCTTCTATAACTAAACCAGGAATAGGGAATATCTGACTCCCAAGGCATTGAACTGCAACTGCAACCCAAGTTAACATAATCAGTGGCAAGGGATGATGGACACTGAAATCCAATATCACACTTTCCCCAGCAACAATCCTAATATTCAAAATGTTTAGAAAGTTCCAATAGTTCATATTCAAACAATCTGAGAAGGAATGACACTTGTTCAAATCCTGGTGAACACACTTCAAGTGTTAAAACAAACAAGTGACTTAGTCCATAGATTGGAATCTAACACCATGGGATCAATCAAAACCCTTTCCCACCCTCACTACATAATAAGAGTCTCACTACATAATAGGGTACAACCCCACCTCCAAAGGAATAAACATGTTTATCTGTTCACTAACTGTTGGTTTCCATTCTTATTTAAGTACTTGCCACTCTATGGAAAAGGGCATGTAATTTGAACCCCTGGGTTGCTTAATCCATGGGTTGTTGCAGCCTGGAAGAATTTGACTCTATGGTCCACTGTTGGGTTGAAATTCTTAACAAGCCAGTGTGCTGTTATTGGATGTAATCAGTAACAGGCTGGAATAGGCATTCCTGGGTTTTTTGGAACGCTGATGCAAAACAGAAGAGGCACATAGGATGCAACATGCTTCTTTGCTCCTATGCAACCCTGACTATTCATAAACTGGCATTATACACACACACCACCACACACACCCAGGTCAAAATATCATTGTCTGAAAGCTGGGAATCTGAAGATATGCAGACAGATACACAGAAGGGCAGCCTTCCCATCAGCATGGTCAACAAGTCAGGAATACTGTAGTTGCAGTACAAAATATTAGGCTGGAGAATCCTGCTTTATCAGGAGGGGAAGAGAGAGAAAAAAGCAGGTTGCTTACCTGTAACTGATGTTCTTCGAGTGGCCATCTGTGCATTCACACATATGGGTGCTGCGCCTGCGCAATGCCTAGGCCGGAAGATTAGAAAGCTAACAGTTTTTGGTGGGAAAACTCCGCTCTCCGCCCCCTCAGTGGTATAAATAGGGCGGAGTGTCCGCCATTTTACTCAGTCTTGAAGACTGAACGTTCGCCCCCTTGAGGTTGACAGCATATGACAGCGTGAACAGTACCGAAAATTATGGTACCAAGGAAAAACATCCACTCACTGACACCGAGCGGGGCCGGTGGGTGGGTTGTGTGAATGCACAGATGGCCACTCGAAGAACATCAGTTACAGGTAAGCAACCTGCTTTTCTTCGTCGTGGCCTCTGTGCATCACACATATGGGTGATTAGCAAGCTTACCAGTCTCAGAGGAGGGAGGTGTCGTCAGCAAAGAATAGATGAGAGAACTGCCCTGCCAAAGGAGCAGTCCTGTCTGGCATGGACATCCAGCCAATAACGTTTGGCAAAAGTGCATGGGGCAGCCCATGTTGCAGCTCTGCAAATATCTTGAAGTGGAACCCCCACGGCAAAGGCAGACAAAGTCGCTACTGCTCATGTAGAATGCCCTCTTGGAAATACAGGTAAGTCTAATTTTGCTAGCTGGTATGCCAAGATGATAGTTTTGACAATCCATTTAGAGAGTCTCTGAGATGTGACTGGGGACCCTTTGTCATGCTCGGCATACTTAATGAAAAGTCTATTAGAACGAGGAAAGGGTTCAGTACGAGATATGTAAAAAGCCAAACAACGTCGAACATTGAGAGTGTGAAGGGATCGCTCTACCGGATTCGAAGGCGATGGAAAAAATGCAGGCAAAACAATCTCCTGGCTCATGTGGAACGGCATAGCCACCTTAGGCAGGAACGATGAGTCCATCCAGAGAACGACCTTTTCCTTATGGAAATTCAGATACGGTGAGTCTATTAGAAGAGCACAAAGTTCGCTAGCTCTCCGAGCTGATGTGACTGCTATAAGGAAGGCCGTTTTCCAAGAAACAAGGTGCAGATCAACAGTCGCCAGAGGTTCGAACGGAGGTTTTGTAAGCGCCTGAAGTACTACAGAAAGGCTCCATGTCGGCATAGCAGGGCGAATGGAGGGATGCAAATTCTGTCATCCCCTAATAAAGCGCTGAACTAGAGGTTGAGAGAAGACCGATGAGCCTTGTACAGCACCGCGATAATGTGATATGGCAGCTGCGTAAACTTTAATGGATGATGGTTTAAGTCCGGAGTGGTACAGTTCCAGGAAGAATTGTAAAATGTTCTCAATCGAAGCCATCCCAGGAGGAAAAGAATGGCATTCAGCAAAAGCTGAGAATCTCTTCCATTTTGCCACATAAGACCGACGGATGGACTGTCTTAAAGCAGATTTGAGAATCGCTTGAATTTCTCTATCAAAAGCTGTCGGTACCAAAGCGGCTGTAGTCGAATTCGAGGTAGGAGTCATTTGCACAGTTTGTTGAACCAGATCCTCCGGTACCTGAGATGTCTTTGGTATCGAGTCAGTCGCATGGTTTAGCTGATGCACCAGGCGGTCAGCTTCAATGAGGCCAAATCCAGATGTCTGATTGCTGCGTTCTGCTGTGTTAACAAGTGAGGAATTGTTGGAAGTCGAAGGAACATCCCTCTGGATAGTCGAAGGGGAGTGGTAAATCATGGTTGTCTCAGCCATCATGGAGTTATTAATATTCCTGTGGCGTTGTCCTGAACTATTTCAATGCCACTCTCATTAGAAGTGGGATCGGAAGGAACGCATAGAAAGTCAGATTGTCCCAAGGGATCATGAGAGCATCTCCCATCGATCCCAATCCGATACCCGCTCTTGAACAATACCAATTGCATACCCTGTTGTCTCAGGTAGCGAACAAGTCCATGTCCGGATAACCCCATGAACGGAAGAGGTGTTCGCAAATTTGGCTGTCCAACTCCCATTTGTGGGTTGTTGACATCTGCCTGCTCAGCGTATCCACTTCTATGTTGTCAGTTCCTGCCAGGTGAACCGCTAGCAGTAGTATGCCTCTCAGGATACACCAGTCCCAAATTTCCATCGATAGGTGGGCTAAGGTTGGTGACTTTGTTCCGCCTTGCTTGTTGATGTAAAAAACAGCAGTGATCTTGTCCGACGCAATCTGGACAACTTGGTGACAAAGTACAGTCTCAAAGGATTTGAGAGCGTTGAAAATCGCCAGAAGTTCGAGGAAGTTATGTCTTGTTGCTTCTCTCCAGTTCCAAGTCCCTTGGACCCGAAGTCCTGAGCATGCCGCACCCCATCCGAGCAGAGAAGTGTCAGTATACAGGGTTGTTGTTGGTTGAGGCAGTCAGAATGGAACGCCGATAGACAGGTTGTCTGGAACAGTACACCAAGTCAAAGTACGTAGGATCGGCAGTGGAATCCGGATCAGCTTGGTGGGAGAGTCCTGCTGTGGGCAAAATGATCTGTTGAAAAACAGTTGTATGGGTCACAGACGCAGTCTGGCGTACAGAACAATGGCAACCGCAGAAGCCATGTGTCCCAATAGTCTTTGGATGGTAATGGCTGGTACCGTTTTGTACAGCTGGATTTGGTAAATATGGTCGCAGAGAGTGTCCCGATGGTTCGGAGGAAGGAAAGCTCATTCCTGAGTAGAATCGATGCATACTTCGATGAAGTCGATCACCTGCATGGGAACAAGGCACGATTTTTTACGGTTAATGCAAAGTCCAAGATCATCAAGTAGAGCGCAAGTCTTGTGCACAGCTAGGAGAAGGTCTTGTCTAGTCTGCGACACAATGAGCCAATCGTCCAAATATGGGTATATTTGTATGCCCTGAGTCCGTAAGTGTGCGCACACTGGAGCCATACACTTCATGAAAACTCTAGGGGCAGTAGCCAGGCCGAAAGGCAAAACATTGAACTCGAATATATCGGATCCGACAGTGAAACGTAGAAAGTGTCTGTGAGAAGGATGGATGGAAACATGAAAATAAGCATCCTTCAAGTCTAGTGAGGCGAACAAATCCTCTCTCCTCAGCAACGGAAAGATATTCTGTAAGGTGGTCATCCAAAACTTTTTAGGTTTGATGTACCTATTAACATTTCGCAAGTCCAGGATTGGACGAAGACCACCGTCCCTTTTTGGGACTGTAAAATATCTAGAATAGAATCCATGCAATCCATCAGAGCGGGAAAGCTGTCAAATCACTCCTTTACGAAGTAGCTGGTAGACTTCGTCTCATATTACCGAAGAACAGGGTGTAAAACGAATCGGACTCGACAGAGGAATGACATCGAATTCTATCCTATATCCAAGCTGAATGATGGTCAACAGCCATCTATCAGATGGAATGGACTCCCAAATGGGGAGTTGGCTTTGGAGCTGGTCCCCAAAAGGGAGAGGGGAGGGTGGAGAGAGAGAATGGTCCGCCCAGACCATCAACGCTGGCGCTTCTCGGTGTCGAAGCGTCGACGGCCCTGAGAGAAGAGTTGCTGCGGTTGCTGCCTTCTATGTTGCTGTTGGTGCTGGTACTGCTGTCGAGGCAGATATTGCTGGCGGTAGGAGGGTCGAGACCATTGCCACTTACGTTTTTGCTGAGGCAGCTCCATGCGGCATGCAGTCATGCACGATTCATGGACTGACTTCAGCTTATGGTCGGTCTTCTGGTGGAAAAGTCCGGTGCCGTCAAACGGCATTTCCTCGATCCTCCTCTTCATTTCATCAGGAAACAGTTCCGTAGCCATGCGTGGCGGCGCAGAGAAATGGCTCTGATGAGGGCTCTTGAGTCAGTATCCTCATGGTGCCTAGCAGCGGAGAGTTTTTGTATCGCCACCTGCATCGCCTCCTTTATAAAGACTCTGGCCAGGTCCGCTTGGTGGTCCAGAAGAGAGGAGGCAACGTTATCCAGCTTTTGCATAATTAAATACTGGTAATGTGCCAGTGTTGCCTCATAGTTTGATATGTGCAGGCCAAGCCCAGAGGCCGCATAGACTCAACGAGCAAGCATATTGATTTTTCTCCCTTCATTGTCACAAGGGGCTGTGTGACCCCTTGACTCCCTGCCCTGGGAGGACTCGACCACCACCAGGTTCGGCTTTGGGTGACAGAGCAGAAATGGGATGTCGTCTTCTCGAACCTGGTACATGGCCTCGTACCAACATGACGTAGCCTGTGGTTGAGCTGGTTGGTCCCAGGGCTGGACCATAGCCTGACGAAGTGTTGTAATGAGCGGAAGGGCTACAGCTGCGGACTGCTCTCCCCTGACGATGTCGTAAAAACGATCGATACAGGGACCGGGGCAATAATGGGCCTCAATCTCGAGAACGAACAAGGTGGGAGATGAGCTCCGCAAAGGTGACATGCGATTCGTCAGGGGATGTGGGGCCTTGGGAGGTGATAGCCACATCAGGAGACGTAGAGTCAACCTCCGACTCGTCAGAGTCCTCATGGTAGCGATGGTGGTTGCTCGAAGATGAGGTTTCCGGAGAGGTTGGACGTCCTCTCTCCATACGCCTTGAGGTAGATGGTGCCTCTCTCGGGACTGATGGTGACTGACGAACCCAAGGTAGAAGGCATATGGTCAGTAGTCACCCCAGTCGGGATAAGCACCATATCCAGACATTGGCCAATCCTCATCTCGGTGCTCAGACGAATGGCTTCGACGTCTGGGAGGCGATGGTGAATCAGCAGGTGGATCAGCTGTAGGCATCAGAGTTGGAGAGCATTCCCTCGGAGGGGAGCCTCTGATCTCCCCATCAGAAATGGAGTCCCAAAGCGGCTCCTCCGTCTGTTGAGGGGGCACGCTCTCAGGCCGGATAGACTGCCTGGGGGATCCCGGCGGAGTCACCTGCATCGCGGATTGCAGGGCCGGTCCCGAGGGAGTCGGTACTGAAAAGCCCAATGAACCTGAACCACGATGTTTGAAACGGTCGGATTTTTTGCCCTTGCGGGCGGGCTTGTCCGCCCTTTCCTTCCTCAACTTCTTATGTATAGATGGCTTGTCTAAGCCGGTATGCTTACGCTTCTCCTGCTTCTTGGCTGGGGGAGAAGGTAGCTGCTGGGCCTCCATGGAAGTGGCGCTTTCGTTCGAAGGACGCTGTGGAGGAGCGGCAGAAGCCGGAGCAGGGCGCTTCGAAAGCACGTCGGTAGCAGAAGCGGGGCGCTGAGAGGGTGCGGCCGAGGAGGAGCCAGGCCTTAAGATCAATTGGTCAGATTGCATCAAGGCCTGGTCCCATAGGAGTTTGCGGAGATGATTCTCCCTATTCTTCCTAGCTTGCTTGGTAAACGCCAAGCAGTGGGCGCCTTTGTCGGTTCTAATGCCCCTCACCAAGGCAGAGGAGGCATAGGTCATGCGGATCCACGGGTGACATTTTGGAACCGCATTCAATGTATTTGCGGAATGCCGCTCGCTGTGCCATCGCGAAAAGGAGAAAATAGTGCAGAGGGTAAGATAATATATATATAGGAATGAAAGGTTTGAAGAAAAACGGGTTAAGAGAAAAAACTTGGAGTAGAAGAAGACGATAAAGACAAGATATATAAAGTGTAAAACGAACAGTGAGCACAAGGATCTAACCGAGAGACGAACAGGCATGAGGCACAGAGAACGGCGGTCACAAAGACTGAGTAAAATGGCGGACACTCTGCCCTATTTATACCACTGAGGGGGAGGGGAGCGGAGTTTTCCTGCCAAAAACCGTTAGCTTTCTAATCTTCCGGCATAGGCACTGCGCAGGCACAGCACCCATATGTGTGATGCACAGAGACTACGACGAAGAACCATACATATACCAGCTACCAACATTACTATTCCAGTGAAACAACAATAAACAAAAGAGGCACAAGGAAATATATCACTTATGGTCATCTGGGAAGGTGCAACTTTACCCCAACACAGGCTTTCACAGAGCCATTTATTACCAATTATTTGGTACACCTGCTCAACCAGCAATTGACCCACCTAATAAAACTGTTGTGCCAACAAGGATATTATTATGATTGCAGTTCTTTTATTTCCTGCCTTTTTCCCTCTTGGAAGGAAAACAAAGCTGCTTACAAAGGCAGGTTGCTTACCTGTAACTGTCATTCTTCAAGTGGTCATCCATGCATTCACTCAGTGTAGGCCTCATCCGGTGAAAACTACCAGAGCTGGTCACCATGGAAGGGGCGGGAGCAGGGACCGCCCTGCACTCTGAGTGGTACATAGGCAGCAGCTCCTGCCCGTTCCCTCAGTGCCTGAAGACCACGCTGTCCCAGGCAAGCGAGGGAACCGAGCATCATGTATGGAGCGGCAATAGCGCCCTGCCCCGGCCCATATGGGGCGAAAGCTGACGATAGCCAGCGGGGTGGAGGGCAGGGTGTGTAAATGCATGGATGACCACTCGAAGAACGACAGTTACAGGTAAGCAACCTGCCTTTCTTCTTTGTGGTCACCATGCAACTCACACACCAATGGGGCAATTAGCAAGCTGGCCCCTCAGGAGGAGGGAGGCTATCGTCACCACAGTATAGAAAAGAGGACGGCCCTTCCAAAAGCACAGTCCTGTCTGGCACGGACATCTAGCTGGTAGTGGCACATGAAGGTCGATGGTGTGGACCATGTCGCTGCCCTGCAGATTTCCTGAAGGGGAATGCCAGCCAGTAGAGCAGTGGATGTGGCCTGGGCGCGCGTGGAGTGCGCACGTGGCTGTCCAGTCATTGGGATCTTGGCCATCTTGTAGGCGAGGGTGATGGAGATGGAGACACATTTGGGTAGTCTATGGCTGGAGACAGCTTCCCCGGCTTTGGGGCCCTCATAGCAAACGAAGAGACGCTCTGAGCAGTGAATGGTCTCAGTCCTGGACCTGTAGTAGGCGAGGGCCCTTCTGACGTCTAGTAGATGCAGGGTGGACTCAATGGGGGTGGACGGGCTGGGGAAGAAGGCGGGCAGGATGATGTCCTGGTTCAGGTGGAAAGAAGATGTCACGTTTGGGATAAAGCTTGGGTCTGGACGACGTACGACCTTGTCCCTGTAGAATGTCATGAAGGGAGCGACGATCCAAAGGGCTGCTAGCTCGCTGGCACGTCGGGCTGATCTGATGGCCACCAGGAAGGCAGTCTTCCAGGACAGGAGCCTAAGGTCCATTGTGGCCATCACTTGGAAGGGCTTCTTTGTGAGGGCCTGCAGGACTACAGAGAGGCTCCAAGAGGGGGAGTGGGGCCAGGTTGGTGGGGCAAGGTTGCGGAGGCCCCTGAGGAAGCAGCATGCCAGGGGCTGGGCAAATACAGAGGACACTTGTGTGGGGGGGGTGGAAGTGGGAGACAGCTGCTAGGTGAACCCTAGTGGAGGAAGGGAAGAGACCTGCTGCAAAGCGGGATTGCAGGTACTCCAGGATGTGTTTCATGGAGGCTAGGGAGGGGTCAAGGCCCTGTGCTGTAGTGGAAGCCAAGAAGGTTTTCCACTTAGCCTCGTAGGAGTGGGGTGTGGAGGGTTTGAGGGCGGCCAATAGCATGGTGGCAACAGCCTGAGGTAGGGAGCCATAGGGTTCTGTCAGGGGGGGTATTTTCCAGGCCATTAGGTGCAGGTTCCTGAGGTCGGGGTGCAGGACCCTGCTCTGGTCCTGGGAGAGAAGGCTGGACCTGAAGGGCAGGTGGTAGAAGGTGTTCCCTGACAGGCAAAGGAGGAGAGGGAACCAGGGTTGTCTTGGCCACCAGGAAGTAATCAGGATGCAGCTGGTTCCCTCCCTCTGGATTTTGGCCACTACTTTGGTGATCGGGGAAAAGGTGTAGAAGAGGTCCCCCTCCCATCTGTGTAGGAATGCATCCCCCAAGGATGCCGTGTCCTGCTCGGGAGCAGAACAGCCTGCACTTCGCGTTGTTCAGGGTAGCGAAGAGATCGATCATGGGCTGACCCCATTTGGTGCACAGGAAGAGGAAGGTGGCCGTCTCCAGCTCCCACTTGTGGGGGGTGGAGGTTGCACGACTGAGGGAGTCGGCTAGGGTGTTTAGGCACCCTGTGACATGCACTGCGGTGATGGTGATGCCCTTCTGGGTGCACCAGTGCCAGATGTCTGATGCCAAGGTCACGAGACAGGCAGAATGGGTCCCTCCCTGCTTGTTCAGGTAGTGCATGACGGTGGTGTTGTCTGTGGCAACCTGAATGTGACATCCTGACAGGATGTTCTGGAAGGATGCCTGAGCTTTCTGGACCGCCAGCATCTCCAGAGCGTTGATGTGGAGATGGGCCTCCCTCTGGTCCCAGTGGCCTAGAGTGCGCATGTCTGCGCAGTGAGCACCCCAGCTGGTGTTGGAGGCATCAGTGGTGATGGTCATGGAGGGGAGGAAGGGGATGCCCATGGTAAGATTGTCCACGGTGCGCCACCATAGTAGGGACTCTGGATGGTGTGGGCATAGTGTCCAAGTGGCGCCCCTCTATGTCCACTGGGGTGGGCTGGTCCCTTTGTGGAGTACCCTGCATGGCCTCCACAATGATGGAGTTGGGCCCAGGGTGGTGGAGTAGGCGGGGGAAGGGCTTGACCATAACTTTAAACCTGGATTCAGCCCTGCATGAGGTGGTCAGAAGGCCACACGGGGCCTTCCAGGACTGCTGTGCTGCGTGCAGCAGGGCAGGCATGACCGGGATGGACCCTGTGGTGTCCCCAGAGGCAAGTGCATAATAGCATGGGTCTGCCTCAGGTTCGGGGGGCTGGCAGGTTTGGAAGTTTAAGTCCTCGGCCATGCGGAGCACCATATCAGAGAAACTACTCCCCTTGGCAGGTGAAAAGGAGCAATCCTGGTCCCAGGCCTGCCCCGCTGGGGAGTGGGTTGGGGTTGCAGGGGAGTGGGGGCGTCCCGAGACAGGGGAGCGGCTCTGACCTGAAGCCTGCGATATAGACCGATGGACAACTGGGAGTGGAGTCTGGGAGCAGAATCGCTAGAGGAAGAGAGGCTCCGTGCACGCTGCACCCTTGTAAGCCTCTTCCTTGAGGCCTGGGGCATGGGCCTAGGCCTGGTGTGGGGAGTGCAGGCCTCCAATGAAGCTGAGTCAAAATCGGCTGGGCTGGGCAGGGCCTCCCCATTGGCAGAGAGCTGAAGTTCGTAGAGCTGGAGAGCGGGGAGGCCTCTAGCTGCTGTGCCGATCTCCCTCGGTTCCAGCGGGGGGGCAGGGGCGCGATGATCCTGCCGGCTCTGTTGAAGATTCTCAGCTCCTGCAGGCGCTGCTGGGGACCAGCGTTCGGGGGGGGGGGAGAGATGCTCCATCAGCAGTCTCTGTTGCGGCCATGGCCATGCCACATGTGGGGATGGCCAGAGGCACAGGCGGTGTTGCTGGGATGGCAGCGCCCGGCTGCTCCAGTCCCGGATCAGCAGAGGTCATGCCCAGGGGTGCTCCAGAAGCTGGGGAGACCACACGTTGAGGAGGCCTTCCCCTGGCGATGCTGCCCTCTTCCTTGCCCTGGCGGGCTTAGAGGAATCTTCCCAGGGGGGTGGTTATCCACTCCTGGGGTAAAGGATTTGAGGACGCACCGCCATAAGGCCTGTTTGCTGGCGTGTCTGCTCCTTAAAGGCCTGGCAGTGGGTGCAAGTCTCCACGATGTGCCCCTCGCCAAGGCAGAGGAGGCACTTGGAGTGCCCATCGTTGGCAGGCATCCTAGCTGCGCAAGAGGTGCAGCAATGTGGAGTTGAATTGGCCATGCGGTCCTTGGAGGAGCGCATGTGGGCGATTCAAGGGAGAGAGAGAAAACTGGAGATTGAGAAAGGTAAGAGAAAGAGGGGGGAGAAGTGGCAGCCTTCTCTCTACGCAGTTAAAGGAGCAGAGGTTTTGGGGGTTTTGTTGTTGTTTTTTAATAGAAGGGAGCGAGAGAAAGAAAAAAAAATGGCAACACATTTAAGCTGGAGAGGTCCGATCCGGAGAGCCAAGCCCAGCGTGGTCAAAAAGGAACTGAGGGAATGGGCGGGAGCCGCCGCCTATGTACCACTCAGAGTGCAGGGTGGTCCCTGCTCCCGCCCACTCCATGGAGACCAGCTTTGGAAGTTTCCACTGGATGAGGCCTACACTGCGTGTCAGGCCCCATTGGTGTGTGATTTGCATGGAGATCATGAAGAAGAAAGTCTGCCTATACTCCATCTTCATCCTCTCAACCACCACCACCTATGAGACAGGTTAAACTGAGAGGGAGTGACTGACCACAAATCACCCAGGTGAGCTTCATGGCCAATAGGGGATTAGAACCTAGATTTTGCAGGTTCCCAGTCCAACACTGTAACCATCATACTACTTGCATCTAAACACAAGTTTGTGGGCCAGCCTCTTAATCCATGTACAGTGTATCACAGAAGTGAGGACACCCCTCACATTTTGTAAATATTTTATTATATCTTTTCATGTGACAAGCCTGAAGAAATGACACTTTGCCACAATGTAAAGTAGTGAGTATACAGCTTGTATAACAGTGTAAATTTGTTGTCCCCTCAAAATAACTCAACACACAGCCATTAATGTCTAAACTGCAGGCAATAAAAGTGAGTACACCCCTAAGTGAAACTGTCCAAATTGGGCATTATTAGCCATTTTCCCTCCCTGGTGTCATGTGACTCATTAGTGTTACAAGGTCTCAGGTGTGAATGGGGAGCAGGTGTGTTAAATTTGGTGTTATCGCTCTCACTCTCTCATACTGGTCACTGGAAGTTCAACATGGCACCTCATGGCAAAGAACCCTCTGAGGATCTGAAAAAAAAAAGAATTGTTGCTCTACATAAAGATGGCCTAGGCTATAAGAAGACTGCCAAGACCCTGAAACTGAGCTGCAGCATGGTGGCCAAGACCATACAGCGCTTTAACAGGACAGGTTCCACTCAGAACAGGCCTCGCCATGGTCGACCAAAGAAGTTGAGTGCACATGCTCAGCGTCATATCCAGAGGTTGGCTTTGGGAAATAGACGTATGAGTGCTGCCAGCATTGCTGCAGAGGTTGAAGAGGTGGTGGGTCAGCCTGTCAGTGCTCAGACCATATGCCGCACACTGCATCAAATTGGTCTGCAGGGCTGTCGTCCCAAAAAGAAGCCTCTTCTAAAGATGATGCACAAGAAAGCCCGCAAACAGTTTGCTGAAGACAAGCAGACTAAGGACATGAATTAGTGGAACCATGTCCTGTGGTCTGATGAGACCAAGATAACTGATTTGATTCAGATGGTGTCAAGCGTGTGTGGTGACAACCGGGTGAGGAGTACAAAGACAAGTGTATCTTGCCTATAGTCAAGCATGGTGGTGGGAGTGTCATGGTCTGGGGCTGCATGAGTGCTGCCGGCACTGGGGAACTACAGTTCATTGAGGGAACCTTGAATGCCAACATGTACTGTGACATACTGAAGCAGAGCATGATCCCCTCCCTTCAGAGACTGGGCCGCAGGGCAGTATTCCAACATGATAAGGACTCCAAACACACCTCCAAGACGACCACTGCCTTGCTAAAGAAGCTGAGGGTAAAGGTGATGGACTGGCCAAGCATGTCTCCAGACCTAAACCCTATCGAGCATCTGTGGGGCATCCTGAAACGGAAGGTGGAGGAGCGCAAGGTCTCTAACATCCACCAGCTCCGTGATGTCGTCATGGAGGAGTGGAAGAGGACTTCAGTGGCAACCTGTGAAGCTCTGGTGAATTCCATGCCCAAGAAGGTTAAGGCAGTGCTGGAAAATAATGGTGGCCACACAAAATATTGACTCTTTGGGCCCAAATTTGGACAGTTTCACTTAGGGATGTACTCACTTTTGTTGCCAGCGGTTTAGACATTAATGGCTGTGTGTTGAGATATTTTGAGGGGACAGCAAATTTACACTGTTATACAAGCTGTATACTCACTACTTTACATTGTAGCAAAGTGTCATTTCTTCATGTGACAACCCTGAAGAAATGACACTTTGCTACAATGTAAA